>NW_020837977.1:2007654-2115793 GCF_003676395.1 Aethalodelphis obliquidens | reverse complement strand
AAAAAAAAAAAAAAAAAAAAAAAAAAAAAAAAACCCACAAAATGCCATATGACTTACAGAAGAGATCACAGTTATCAAACATTGGCTGCAGAATTTCGGCAGAAAGGTGAAAGAAATTGTAGAGTTACATAATATCAGACCAAATATAGATTGAGATGGTTAGTTATTTAGTTGCTTTGTTCTAGGGAATAACTTGTTCCTTTACAAAAAAAAGAGTTTGCAAAAAGCGAATGATTATAAACAAGAGACATAAACTAATGCAATGAGGCAAATAAGAAGGGAAGAGGGTATGGGAATAAAATTGTTGCTGAGGAAATAGGTAAAGACATGTGTCTCTTCTTAAGTGACAAGAGGGAAAAGATATGGTTGAATGAGAAAAATCTCACCAGGTACTATATTCTAAATAAAGCAGGAAATGATGTGCTTTGCTATGAATAAGGCATAAAAAAGAATTTATACTTAAGGCATGTAGAGAAGGTTTGGAATAGAATATATCCATGAGATTCTCTCAGATAGATTTTTAAATGGAATTACATTGACATGGATACTCCAACAATATTAATTTACACATTTATAATGTTAGGTAAGAGCAATCTAGAGCAGGAAATAATGTTCAATTATCTTTGTACAATTCATAGATTCTACTACAGTTCAATTCAGATAGTAGCTGCTTAATAAAATTTTGAAGAATAAATCAATTAAAAAATGAACAGTACGTATGGTCTATATTTCATTTAAGATGTGGTATCATATTTAGAAAGTATGAACATTATGCATCTATTTAAGGAATTAATTGAAAGTTTTTAATTTTTATGTTAGCTATCATATGAAGTATTTATAACAGCAATTTATATAATCAAAACTGTTTAAGTTTTGTTAGTGATATCCTAAAGAGAGAAGAATGACTGCACTAGGAAGTATTATTGTTGAGAAAATTTCTCAAATTCATTTTCATAAAAGGGAGAAATTATTGATAAGCACATCTAAATTTGCAGATTGGTTATTTTCAGAGGTTATTTGGGGTCATAATTGTAAATCTCATTACTGTGCTTGAAGGAGGTCTCTTTCATTATTATGGTGTCGAGGTCCATATCCCTGAAGCTAATTGCAAGGTAGAGATGCAGAGTTCTAATTGTTTGCCATCAAAATAGCTGTGTAAGCTTGATTAACAGTGTTCAGCAACATTCATAATAGTCCAAGCCTGGCCCTGCATAAAATAGAAACTGTGAAAAAAATCAATAAGATTTAATAAGATCAGGAACAATCACTTACAATAGTACATCAATCACACAAAGTAATAGGTGCAGGATTTGATAGGGTCCTGAACTGCCTGAGAGATTCATAACCAGTACTCGTTAATGATTTGTTCATTTGCATTTTATCAATCCAGCTACAGCTGACAAGCAGAAGGAGCAGGAAAGAAATATGTTGACTTAAACTCATCAGCTTTGCAATTAAAAAAAATAACACATAATAGCAAATGTCTTGTCACATAGAAATCTGATGTTATTACAAAGATGTGTGCAATTGTTGACTCCTCAGTCTGGGCTGGCAGTTAGACTTGCAGAATAGCTGGCACGACAGTGTCTCTGTGGTCACCAGGAAGTCTCAAAGGTTAGAAAGAATGTACCATGTGAATATGAATTTCCTCTCCACCTCTCATAGACCTTGATTGCATATTTGATGCAAAATGTGAACATTTCCTTGTTTTGATCTCTTTGAAATAAATGAAGCTCCTCGTTTTGCCTTAGGCAAACCTATCCAATGTTAAAAAACAATCATAATGAGAAGACTTTCTGGTGATTATTGCTTAATATTAGCTCCTATTTCAGTTGATGTTATGACTATATAAAGTAATCATGCTGTATTTACCATCTATATTAAAACACATTTTGGGAAGAAAGGTAAATGGGTAAGATAAAATTGTGTAAACAAATTTTTGATTTTAAATAAACTATATTATTTAATGTGAAAAATAATCCCCCTATAAACATCAGAAGCATAATGAAAAGTCTGAGCTATTTCCAAGAAATTCATGTGGATTCCTGCTTGGAAAATTTCACAGGGGTTTTCTACGAAGACAATTCTGTGAGTGGTGGGATGCAGAGCACGTCATCAGAAACCAGCAGTGGTACCATCCAAAATGTGGGTTAATTAGTCTCTGTCCAAAACTATGGTAAATAATGTGCTCCTTCAGAGAAAAACATTGTGATTCAGGTCTTCGTGGATGTTTTTTAAAGAGCTGATTTCTGTATAGGATCCTTTCATTCAATCAAATACAAGTAAAATCCCATTAGAATAGAATCCATGGGGCCTCTAAATTGTTTTGTTGTGGTAGAATTTGGTTAAAATTAATAAATACATTTATCACATTCCCAGCATGTAGTACATACTAGGGAGATAGACTTGATGCCCAGTCTCTTTTCCATTGAATTAACACAAGAAAACAAGGGCTTTGAATAGGAAAGGGGCGGGAACTAGAGGCAAAGCATGCTGCTCTCATACCTTTTAGGCTTTCTCTAAATCCTGGATGACTTTCAAAATGGTTTTAGCCTTAAGATAAAATACTTATTTTTTCTTTCCTTTTTAAAGATAGGATTCATTAGGCTGACCAAAATTTTGATGTCTAAAAGACTGAAGAAAATAAAAAATAATTATTGTTTGCCATACTGACAAAAATAACTGTAAAGCAGTCAATCTTATGCAGCTTAATTTGCTCTCCCTACAAAGCAAACTACGCAGAAGCAAGTGCTTCAATTATACAGGTTGACTCTTCTAAGGCCATTAAACAGAAAGCATTAGTAAATTTACCACGAATCAATTCATAGGATGCCAAGTTGCCTAAAAGCAAATTGATAAATGTTCAATTAAGTGAAAGACCAATTCACACTAATATTTGGCATTCAATGATTTGTTTTTGGTGAATTGGTTGGCTTCAAATGTATGGGAATCATCATTATCAGTTCTGCTGGAATACGGAGTTTTAATTATTCTGAATATTCTTACCTTTCATTTATTGAAGAATCATTTTTGGCTCTGACATTGTAACAGGCCGTGGAGATGGAGATACGAATAAAAAGTATGTTTCAAATGTTCACATTCTAATAGAAACAACATATATGGTATAAATATGCCTTTAAAACATTAATACTGTACTCTCTGGGCTCAGAAGAAGGCTTGATTAACTGTGGGTAGGTATCATCTCAAAACCATGGTACTCTTGATGGTGAAAACTGAGCTATTAATACTTACATTGAAACATCAGGACTATAACAAGGGCTGCTTCAAACAAACCAGAATATATCTTCACTTTAGCTACAAGAGAAGAGGGTAAAGTATGGCTTGTTGAGGAAAATTATGAAGGAACTGGTGCCATTTGAATTGAGATGTTAGAAATAAGTAGAATTTCCCCATTCTGGGTGAAGAAAATCCATTTCAGACACAAATAAGCATGAGCAATGGCACAGCAAGGAAGTGCCTGTGTGTCCAATGAAGGGCGAAAGACAGCAAAGTGGAGATTTATTATTATGGGAGACCATACATCTGGATTTTTTTCTGTAAGATAAAGGGATTATTTGAAAGTGTTTGAGAAGGAATTAGCAAAAAGAAGTAAAACATACAGTATTGTTTAAGTGGTTACTATTTCGTGCCCTAGAAACAAAGATACCTAGATTTGCATGCCAGCTCCTGCACATGGGTATCTGCTGGACTTTGTTTCATATCTATAAGCTTCATTTTCTTCATCACATATGATGTATATAAATCACTTACCACAGTGGCACACAGTAAGCACTCAGTGCTCATTAGGTGTTACTATGAATAGAAAAATGTGTCCTTGTATAATAGAAAGAACTTATTTCAAATCCTATGTATTCAAATATGATAAAATTATCTAATTTATCTGAAGCTTAAAATTGATATTTTAATGAGAATATATACTTACACAGGTCTTAAAACTGTAATATACTCTTCAAATAATATGGTTTGTATAAGATCTCTATTTCATAAATACGAAACATATATGCTAGTAGCAACCTTGAGAATGGATGAGGCAGGAGACAGAGTGAGACTGAAGCTAGGGAAGTTATTTAAGAAACTTGTTGCAGATGGTTACTTTGACAGGCTCAATGAACCTAGAACCTCCTAGAATTAACACCTTTAGGTGTTCTTCTCTCCCACTGATTCCAAACTTGACCATGCAACTAAATGTGATTAGCTTTGGACACTGGGACATTAGAAGCATAATGCAAGTGGAAGCTCAGTAAGCCCTTGCACATTAGCACCTGCCTTCTTGGAGTATTTCTTTTTGGAACCCAATTGCCAAGCCTTGAGGAAGCCATGGAAAACCCTTATGGAGAGAGGGAGAAAGATGCACAGCCTGGCTCCAGTTGTCCTAACTATGCCAGCTGAGACACCAGATATGTGAGAGAAGAAGTCCTCTTAGGCATCCAGCCCTGGAAGATACAGTGGGGAACACTGACAAGCTGTTCCAATCAAGCCCAGTCAATATTTCAGAATCATGAACAAATAAATACTTATTGTTTTAAGCCATTAGCTTTTAAGGTGGTTTCTTTTATAGCAACAGATAACTGCAACAGAAACTGGTACCCAGAAATCGGGTGCTTTCGTAACAAAATAGTAGACTACATGGCACATGCTTTGGAGCCAGGTGACAGGTGAAGGCCTGAGAGCATAAAGGAAATTGCTATTAGAGGCTGAAGTAAAGAGGATTCAAATTTTGTACTACAAAACAATTAGTGAGAATGTCACCTGCAGTAACACGAAAAAAGTATCAGTAGCTTTGATAAGATTTCTAGAAAAAATATGGGAAATGCCAACTGGATATATTTAGTTTCCTATCAAAATTAGAGGAAATATAAAGGAGTTATGACTTGCTCTGTTAAAAAAGAAAATTGTTTCCTATCCTTAGGGTTTCCTGGCAGAAGACTCTGAAAATTAGAAACTAAGTCAGATAAAGATCATATTTTGGGTGCTGCTCGTAACACACAGCCTCATAGTAAACATCTAGCCTAGGGTGAAAGTGAAGGACGCTTTTTGAAACCTCAGAAAGATTTAAAGCTGTGTCTCAGAAAGCTAGATGAAGAGGCTTCTTAGAATCTTAAAGGTGCTATCCACAGCCCCCTAAATCACAATGTTTCAGGAGAATTGTATTGGGTGAACCACTACCAACTTGGATTAAAAGTGCTGACAGTTACAAAAGAAAAAAAGCCTATTCTATGAGAAGGAAGAAAGTTAAGAAGGCTACTCAGTTTCAAATATGAGCCATTTTTTATGAAAAGAAAGAAAATTTCGAGGGTAGATCCAAGGGCCAAGATGACTGATCTGAAGCTGTGTAAGACCACTTCATGGGAGCAAAACTGGGCCCTAAGCAAAGATCTTGTGAGACAATAAAAGGGCTTGTTTTAAGTCACTAAGTTTTGTCTTAATTTTTTATGACAGCAATAAAAAACTCATATGCTCTGTTCTCCAAATTTTGTTATTTGCTACTGGCTTATTTTGGACACCATTTATGCATCACTTCAGAACCTGTTGGACTTATCTGTCTTTTATTTCATCCATTAATGTAGTGACCAGTTCTGCAAAGACTCTGATAAACAGAATTATCTTGACATTCTGCAGATGCCATGCCATCATATTTGTTCACAGTATTGATAATATTATTTTAATTGAACATGGTGAGTAAGGATCAGGAAAGAAGCTTAATGCCCTAGTAAACCACAAGGCCTGTGTGAGAGGGTGGAATATTAAGCCTTAACAAAAAAACTCCTGAACATTTTAGGAATTTTAAGATATGAAGCATCCATCCTGGGAAATCATCTTCCTTTTTTTTTTTTTTTTTTTTCCTCAATTTCTTTAGCAATTCATAACTGCCATAAGGAGTTTCAGTTTTTGGTGGAATTCTGAGAATTTTGAATGCAATTTACACTGTCCTTGGATACAGAAAGTGGTCAGTTTCAAATAGACTGTAGGGTAAGGGCCAGTCTTCCCTGCCACAGGGGCTATATGGTCAAGTCAATCCGATGGTGTTAGTAGCATCTCTGTTGCATAAGGATGCTATGTGGCAAGCCTCAGTAGTAGAGCTGAAGTATAGACTTTGTTCCAGAGGAAGAATATAACCTTCTGTATTTAAGAATAAGTATTCTAAAAATATCTCCAGTAGCTCTGGTCACTGTAGCTTTTGCACTAATGATTCTACATTACCTTTTGCAGAGATTGTATTTGGCCAACATCTGAACTGACCCTGTGATGAACTGACATTATACCACCCCTCACTCACAAACATTAGGCTCCATATAGTAGATTAGTAGTCAGCTAGAATAAAAGGCATGAGCAATCTGAATGGTGCCAGGGTGATTACTTCTTTCATACCACTTCTGATACTCTATCTCACTTGATTATTTCCAGCCACCTCTATGGAAACCAGTTCAGCACATCTTTATGTAACGTCCAACTTGATATCACTTCACTTCAAGCCCCTGATGCACACCTTTAACTCCTTTCCTAAGAATTCTATGTTTGATTTCATACTGTCAAATGAGAAGGAACCCATTCTATTCATATGCATGTATTGTACCACATGGAAGTATGAGAGTTAATACACATTAGGTAAACCATAAAACAGTAAAAGATGACCGCTAGTAGAAAAATGCAGATTTTGGCCTGAGGTGACCCAGCACTGGAGCCTGCAGGCTCTTTGGTGGGGCTAATGGCAGACTCTTGGAGGGCTCACACCAAGGAGTACTTCCAAGAATTTCTGCTGCCAGTGTCCTGGTCCCTACAGTGAACCACAGACACCCACTGCCTCTGCAGGAGACCCTCCAACACTAGCAGCTCTGTGGCTGACAGTGTCTTGGTGCTCTGGCCAGGTGTCAGGCCTGAGCCTATTAGGTGGGAGAACCAAGTTCAGGACACTGGACCACCAGAGACCTCCTGGCCCCATGTAATAGCAAATGGCAAAAGCTGTCCCAGAGATCTCCATCTTAAAGCTAAGACCCAGCTCCACTCAACTACCAGCAAGCTACAGTGCTGGACACCCCATACCAAACAATTAGCAAGACAGGAACACAATGCCGCCAATTAACAGAGAGGCTGCCTAAAATCATAATAAGTTCACAGACACCCCAAAACACACCACCAGACATGGACCTGCCCACCAGAAAGACAAGATCCAGCCTCATCCACCAGAACATAGGCACCAGTCCCCTCCACCAAGAAGCTAACACAGCCCACTGAACAAACCTAACCCGCTGGGACAGACACCAAAAACAACAGGAACTATGAACCTGAAGCCTGTGAAAGGAGTGCCCAAACACAGTAAGTTAAGCAAAATGAGATGACAGAGAAATACACAGCAGATGAAGGAGCAAGTTAAAAATGCACCAGACCTAACGAATGAAGAGGAAATAGGCAGTCTACCTGAAAAAGAATTCAGAATAATGATAGTAAAGCTGATCCAAAATATTGGAAATAGAATGGAGAAAACACAAGAAATGTTTAACAAGGACATAGAAGAACTAAAGAGCAAAACAAACAGTGATGAACAACACAATAAATAAAAATAAAATTCTCTAGAAAGGATCAATAGCAGAATAACTGAGGCAGAACAATGGATAATTGACCTGGAAGATGAAATAGTGGAAATAACTACTGCAGAGCAGAATAAAGAGAAAAGAATGAAAAGAATTGAGGACAGTCTCAGAGACATCTGGGAAAATATTAAACACACCAACATTCAAATTAGAGGAGTCCCAAAAGAAGAAGAGAAAAACAAAAGGTCTGAGAGAATACTGGAAGAGATTATAGTTGAAAACTTCCCTAATAGGGGAAAGAAAATAGTCAAGTCCAGGAAGGACAGAGAGTCCCCTAGAGGAAAAATCCAAGTAGAAACATGCCAAGACACATATTAATCAAACTATCAAAACTTAAATACAAATAAAAAATATTAAAAGCAGTAAGGGAAAAGCAACAAAAAACATGAAAGAGAATCACCATAAGGTTAACAGCTGATCTTTCAGCAGAAACTCTGCAAGCCAGAAGGGTGTGGCAGGACATATTTAAAGTGATGAAAGGGAAAAACCTACAACCAAGGTTACACTACCCCGCAAGGATCTCATTCATATGCGATGGAGAAATTAAAACCTCTACAGACAAGCAAAAGCTTAGAGAATTCAGCATCACCAAACAAGCTTTACTACAAATGCTAAAGGAACTTCTCTAGGAAGTAAACAAAAGAGAAGAAAAAGACATACAAAAACAAACCCAAAAGAACTAAGAAAATGGTAATAGGCACATACATATCGATAATTACCTTAAACGTAAGTGGATTAAAAGCTCCAACCAAAAGACATAGACTGGCTGAATGGATACAAAAACAAGCCCTGTATATATGCTGTCTACAAGAGACCCATTTCAGACTTAGGGAAACATACAGTGTGGGATGTAAAAAGATATTCCATGCAAATGGAAATCAAAAGAAAGCAGGAGTAGCAATTCTCATATCAGACAAAATAGACTTTAAAATAAAGACTGTTATAAGAGACAAAGAAGGACCCTACATAATGATCAGGAGATCAATTGAAGAAGGTATAACAGTTGTAAATATTTATGCACCTAACATAGGAGTACCTCAATCCATAACACTAAGGCTAATGCTAACAGCCATAAAAGGAGAAATCAACAGTAACACAATCATAGTAGGGAACTTTAACACCCCACTTTCACCAATGGACAGATCATGAGAAATGAAAATAAATAAGGAAACGCAAGCTTTAAATGATACATTAAACAAGATGGACTAAATTGATATTTATAGGACCTTCCATCCAAAAACAGAATACACTATCTTCTCAAGTGCTCATGGAACATTCTCCAAGATAGATCATAACTTGGGTCACAAATCCAACCTTTGTAAATTTAAGAATATTGAAATCGTATCAAGTATCTTTTCCGAACACAATGCTATGAGACTGGATATCAATTACAGGAAAAAAAACTGTAAAAAATACAAAGAGATGGAAGCTAAACAATACACTACTAAATAACCAAGAGATCACTGGAGAAATCAAAGAGGAAAGCAAAAAATACCTAGAAACAAAGGATAATGAAAACACGATGACCTAAAACCTATGGAATGTAGCAAAAGCAGTTGTAAGAGGGAAGTTTATAGCAATACAATCCTACCTCAAGAAACAAGAACATCTCAATTAAACAAGCTAATCTTACACCTAAAGCAATTAGAGAAAGAAGAACAAAAAACCCCAAAGTTAGCAGAAGGAAAGAAATCATAAAGATCAGATAAGAAATAAATGAAAAAGAAATGAAGGAAAGAATAGCAAAGATCAATAAAACTAAAAGCTGGTTCTTTGAGAAGATCAACAAAATTGATAAACCATTAGCCAGACTCATCAAGAAAAAGATGGAGAGGACTCAAATCAATAGAATTAGAAATGAAAAAGGAGAAGTAACAACAGACACTGCACAAATAAAAGGATCATGAGAGATTACTAGGAGCAACTCTATGCCAATAAAATGGACAACCTGGAAGAAATGGATACATTCTTAAAAAAGCACAACCTTCT
Source organism: Aethalodelphis obliquidens (assembly GCF_003676395.1). Lineage (NCBI taxonomy): Eukaryota > Metazoa > Chordata > Mammalia > Artiodactyla > Delphinidae > Aethalodelphis > Aethalodelphis obliquidens. Next base: position 2,106,194 of record NW_020837977.1, on the reverse strand, counting down.
GAGACTGAACCAGGAGGAAATAGAAAATATACAGACCAATCACAAGCACTGAAATTGAAACTGTGATTAAAATCTTCCAACAAACAAAAGCCCAGGACCAGATGGCTTCACAGGTGAATTCTATCACACATTTAGAGAAGAGCTACCACCTATCCTTCTCAAACTCTTCCAAAATATAGCCGAAGGAGGAACACTCCCAAACTCATTCTATGAGGCCTCTATCACCCTGATACCAAAACCAGACAAAGATGTCACACAAAAAAAGAAAATTATAGGCCAATGTCACTGATGAACATAGATGCAAAACTCCTACAAAATACTAGCAAACAGAATCTAACAGCATATTAAAAGGATCATACACCATGATAAAGCAGGGTTTATTGCAGGAATTCAAGGATTCTTCAATATATTCAAATCAATCAATGTGATAGAGCATATTAATAATTTGAAGGAGAAAATCCACATGAGCATCTCAATAGATGCAGAAAAAGCTTTTGACAAAATTCAACACCCATGTATTATAACAACCTTCCAAAAAGTAGGCATAGATGGAACTTCCCTCAACATAATAAAGGCCATATATGAGAAACCCACAGCCAACATCGTCTCAATGGTGGAAAACTGAAACCATTTCCAGTAAGATCAGGAACAAGACAGGGTTGCCCACTCTCACCACTATTATTCAATATAGTTTTGGAAGATTTATCAGAGAAGGAAAAGAAATAAAAGGAATCCAAATAGGAAAAGAAGTAAAGCTGTCACTGTTGGCAGATGACACAAGGAATACTAAAGATGCTACCAGAAAACTACTAGAGCTAATCAATTAATTTGGTAAAGCAGCAGGATACAAAATTCATGCACAAAAATCTCTTTCATTCCTATACACTAATGATGAAAAATCTGAAAGAGAAATTAAGGAAACACTCCATTTACCATTGCAACAAAAAGTATAAAATACCTAGGCATAAATCTACTTAAGGAGACAAAAGACCTGTATGCAGAAAACTATAAGTCATTGATGAAAGAAATTAAAGATGATACAAACAGATGGAGAGATATACCATGTTCTTGGATTGGAAGAATCAACATTGTGAAAATGACTATACTACACAAAGCAATCAACAGATTCAATGCAATCCCTATCAAACTACCATTGGCATTTTTCACAGAACTAGAACAAAAAATTGCACAATTTGTATGGAAACACAAAAGATCCCACATAGCGAAAGCAATCTTGAGAAAGAAAAATGGGGCTGGAGGAATCAGGTTCCTGACTTCAGACTATTCTACAAAACTAAAGTAATCAAGACAATATGCTACTGGCACAAAAACAGAAATATAGATAAATGGAACAGGATAGAAAGCCTAGAGATAAACCCATGCATATATAGTCACTTTATCTTTTATAAAGGAGGCAAAAATATACAATGGAGAAAAGACAGCCTCTTCAATAAGTGGTGCTGGGAAAACTGGACAGCTACATGTAAAAGAATGAAATTAGGACACTCCCTAACACCATATACAAAAATAAACTCAAAATGGCTTGTATACCTAAATGTAAGGCCAGACACTATAAAACTCTTAGAGGAAAACATAGGCAGAACACTCTGTGACATACATCATAGCAAGATCCTTTTTGACCCACCTCCTTGACAAATTGAAATAAAAACAAAAATAAACTAATGGGACCTAATGAAACTTAAAAGCTTTTGCACTAAAAGCAAAGGAAACCATAAACAAGACGAAAGACAACCCTCAGAATGGGAGAAAATATTTGCAAATGAAGCAAGTGACAAAGGATTAATCTCCAAAATATACAAGCAGCTCATGCAGCTCAATATCAAAAAAACAAACAACCCAATCCAAAAATGGGCAGAAGACCTAAATAGACATTTCTCCAAAGAAGATATACAGATTGTCAACAAACACATGAAAGGATGCTCAACATCACTAGTCATTAGAGAAATGCAAATCAAAACTGCAATGAGGTATCACCTCACACCAGTCAGAATGGCCATCATCAAAAAATCTACAAACAATAAATGCTGGAGAGGGTGTGGAGAAAAGGGAACCCTCTTGCACTATTGATGGGAATGTAAATTAATAGAGCCACTATGGAGAACACTATGGAGGTTTCTTAAAAATCTAAAAATAGAACTACCATATGACCCAGCAATCCCAGTACTGGGCACATACCCTGAGAAAACCATAATTCAAAAAGAGACATGTACCACAATTTTCATTGCAGCTCTATTTACAATAACCAGAACATGGAAGCAACCTATGTGTCCATCAACAGATGAATCGATAAAGAAGATGTGGTACATATATACAATGGACTATTACTCAGCCATAAAAAGAAATGAAATTGAGTTATTTGTAGTGAGGTGGATGGACCTAGAGTCTGTCATACAGAGTGAAGTAAGTTAGAAAGAATAAAACAAACACCGTATGCTAACACATATATATGGAATCTTAAAAAAAAAAAAAAGGCTTCTGAAGAACCCAGGGGCAGGAGAGGAATAAAGATGCCCATGTAGAGAATGGACTTGAGGATATGGGGAGGGGAAAGGGTAAGCTGGGACGGAGTGAGAGAGTGGCATAGGCTTTATATACTACCAAATGTAAAATAGATAGCTAGTGGGAAGCAGCCACGTAGCACAGGGAGATATGCTTGGTGCTTTGCAACCACCTAGAGGGGTGGGACAGGGAGGGTGTGAGGGAGACTCAAGAGGGAAGAGATACGGGGATATATGTATATGTATAGCTGGTTCACTTTGTTATACAGCAGAAACTAACACACCACTGTAAAGCAATTATACTCCAATAAAGATGTTAAAAAAAAATAAAAATGATTTTCTTGTTCTCCTCATCAAAAGACAATCCTGAAAGACATTTCACATAGTTTATCAAAGTCCCATAGATTGACACAACCAGTATCACAAAAGGCTGTCTTGAAAGCTCATACTTTTTACGGAATTAGTAAAACTATCTTTTTTTAACCTATTTAGAGTAAGTTGCTGATATGACATTTTATTTCCCCCAAGTGGTTAAGTGGGGAATTCCCACAAAGACATTCTCCTACATAACCACAATATAATTTTCAACATTGAGAAATAAATATTGGCACATTACTGTACCAATATAGGGACACATTCTTTTTTTCCCAGTTATTTCAAGAATTTCTTGAATCTAATCCAGGATCACATATTGATTTTAGTTGTCATGTCTTTTCAAGCTTTTCCAATCTGGAATAGTCAGTCTTTCCCTGACTTGTATAATCTTGATATGTTTAAATATTATATATTTTGCATAATGTCCCTCAATTTGGGTTTGTCTCATGTTTCCTCATGATTAAATTAACATTATGCACTTTACAAAGAACATCATAGAGGTTATATTGTGTTCCTTTTATTGCATTTTATCAGGTAGTACTCGATTTTGATTTGTTACATTGTATCATGTTAATTTTAATCATTAGATTAATGTGGTGTCTACATAGTTTCTCCATTTACCTCTTTATAATTAATAACTATTTTGTGGTAGCGTTCTTTGAAACTATGTAAATATTCCATTCATAGAAAAATACTTAAACCCACCAGTCTTGGCATCTGTGACAGTTGCCAAATATTTATTTTCTAATTCTAATTCCATAATTCATACTAAATATATTAGTTAGCATCCTATTGTAAATAAAAAAAATTCCTCTCCCTCTCTCTTTCTCTCTTTATCTGTGTTTATATATATACACCAGTATGACCTTATGGATTTTTATTTTATTCGATGGGTTATAATCCATTAATATCGTTAATGTATTTTAATGTTCAAATTATACCATATTTTGTAAGTGGGAACACCTTCAAGCTGACTTCTGTGTCTTCTTGTCATGTCTCATAATTCTTTTAGCACTTTTAAAATTTTTGTCACAACAAGATGTTTCAGGCTCATTTTGTACTTTCTCTGACCAAGCTCTTGTCCCCTAAGAATTGCTACTTCCAAGAATTTTCATCAATCATCATGTTCTAGTATCTGAGCCCACGTGCTCTATTGTTCCAGAGAAAAAAGTCATACTTTTCCCACTGCAGAGCCTATTAGTTGTTCAAAATTACAATTTACTAAGTATATGTTATTCAAATTTTAAAATTTACATACATTAAAATTCATACCGTTGGGTCAATGGTTCTGTGAGTTTTGATAAATGCATATACTCATAACCACTACCACAGTTAAGATACATTATAGTTCCATCAGTCTCCCACGTGCTAATCCTTGTATTTAAGACCTCCTTTCTCTCTTAACCCCTGACAACCAATCATCTGTTCTCCATTCTTATAATTTTGTCATTTCTAGAATGTCATATAAGAGGAATGGTAGAATTTTTAGCTTTCTATGACTTGTTTCAGCTACCTTAATGTATTTGTGATCCACTCACCTTGTTACAAGTTTCAATGGTCAACTCCTTTTGATTGCTGAGCAATATTCCCTTATGTGAATGAACCACACTTTGTTTTTCCCTTCCTCACTTGAGAGACATTTGGGTTGTTTCCAGTGTTCTGCTATTAGAAATAAAGCTGCTATTTACATGCACAGGCAGATTATTGTATGAATATAAAACTATCAAACTGTTTTCCAGATTGATTACATCATTTTGCATTTTCACCAGCAACGTATGACAACTCAAGATGTGCCATGTCCTTGTCAGCACCTGGAACTGTCAGTTTTAATTTTAATTTTGTAGCCAGTCTATTAGGTAACTCATTTTGGATTTAATTTGCATTTTTCTACTGACTAATGATATTGAACATAAAAGTAGCAGAATTCCCACACAGTAACTTGATTGGGGCCTGAAACTTCAGTCCTCTCATGGTGATTATGTGGAGTTCTATAATAGTTCTGGAGATTCTGATCCCACCTGCCTCCAAGTACCAAGAAAAGTAACATGAATCATGTTAAAAATCATTGGCCCCTAAAGCAAGAAAGAAAGGAGTAAAAATTGGGTGAAGGGATAAAATGCTTGGAAGTAGCATAAAAGAATTTCAAAACTTAAACTAATATGACCTTCATGCATTCACTCAAAAAAAAGTGGGATCATCTCTTCAAAATGAAGTATGAAGGATTTTATTACAACAAAGAGATTTTGTTTTATTATGGAAACTCCAGTCAATTCTTTGCCTTTTTTCTTTTCTTTTCTTTTTCCTTTTTGTTTTTCTTTCTTTTTTTTAGTGGATGGAAGTATGAGGTGACATCAGACAGAACTATTTTATAAGAATTTAATTTCTTAAGTGAATGACATGAACTAAGTTTGCCTGTGAGCCCATCCTTAATGGTAAAAGTAAGTAAGTTTCAGTTTACAATTTTCAAGTGGAAATCTGCCAGTTAAACATCTTTGAAAGGCTTTGGCATTGGCACTGAAACTGCTGGCTATCTTTTGTGTGAGGAGAATATCATAGGTAGTTTTCTTGGATGGTAGGATATACATAATGTGGCAGAGATTTTGATGGGCAAGAATAATCTCAGCAGCCCTCATGACTTTTGGTTGAAGCAGTGAAGTTGTGGCAGAAGGTGTTTGTTTCCACAGGAGCATCCAAGTCCTGAAGGACTTTATTCTTAGATTAAATCTCTATATCTGGAAGAGTGGTAAAGAGCGTACACTTAACTCTAAAGAATTATCAGTAGTCTATAGAGGCTTTTTGATAATGAAAATCTAAAGGATGGGGAGAACTAACAATTGCCAAATAGGAAATAGTTCTTATTTGGGTCCAACTGGGTAAATAGTGTCTGTGTAGATGTTAGATTTTCAAGTTAATTTTAGTAATAGAGAATATCTTTTCATTGCCGTGCCTGGTTTCTTTTTCAGACAATTTCACCATCCTCATCAGTGCTGATAACCATAGAAGTTTAGTTTCTGTAGCAAAAACATTTTTTTTTCTTTCTTTCTTTTTCTCTTTCTTTCTTTCTTTCTTTCTTTCTTTCTTTCTTTCTTTCTTTCTTTCACATCTTTATTGGTGTATGATTGCTTTTCAATGTTGTGTTAGTTTCTGCTGTATAACAAAGTGAATCAGCTGTATGTATACATATATTCCCATATCCCCTCCCTCTTGTGTCTCCCTCCCACACTCCCTATCCCATCCCTCTAGGTGGTCACAAAGCACTGAGCTGATTTTTGAAGACTTGTTCATTTCTTCTTCTTGGTCCCTCTTTTTTTTTTTTTTCTTTTTAACTATTACCTACCACAACAGATAATCAGTTAACCTCATACAATTTTTGTTTTCTTAGAAGGTTAATATATTTAATATTTCCTTATTTTTGTGTTAAATACTATTATATTTTATTCTAAAATAGTGGGTCAATTCCAGAAAAAAATAAACAAACCCAGAAATCTAGTAAGATTTTATAACAAACAACTGTAGGTCAGGAAAAACTTAATCATACCAGAGAAGGTCAAATCCTGGAAAAGTAGAAAATAAATCTAGTGGTATGGAATTTTTTTCCATATCAATAATTATGTAGGAACAGGGCTCTGGCCAATGATTTCTTCTTCTCTCCAAATGTAATGCAAATTGCATAAAATGCAAATAGCAACTATGTATTGATTGACTAAAATATCTCCTTTAATTCCTCTCCAGTTTTTTTTCCCTCTTTATGCTAAGGCTTGTGGGTAAATTCACATAAGGTTAATGATGTGGAATCATTCCTCAGGATGTGAACCTTAATGAAGGAGAAGGATATCAGATAGGAACCTGGCATTTCCTAATTTAATAAGTACATCTTAATTATGAAATATAAACCTGGCACAATGTTTATTTGCTCATGATTTCAAGCTTTTTAACTATCATACTTCCAATCTAGGTTAATCCTCACACACACATTTTTAAAATTACTTATAGAGTATTGTCATTATTTTGTCATGCGTAGCATTCCAGAAAGATTCAATGTCTAGAAAGTTGCGTAAATCAGTTCAGCCATGGCTCTTCTTAGAAGTTTGTAATGTGTTAACTTTGTACATAATTTACGTAATGTGTAAATGATATACCTTCTTCTTTCTTATTTCAACATTAACATGATTAGAATTGATTAAAGTGCTATACTTGTTTTGTAAGTTGTGCTTTTCACCTATACCTGCTTATCATAAGAAGAATCATTTCGTAATAGCAGCCCAAAACTGTTTGTCAAAAATTTCTTCCAGAGAACAAAAAATATAAATACAATATCCAGTGTATCATTTTAAAATATTTTCTATGTTATAGCCAAATAAGCTATAGCATAGTGATGTTTTTTCCTGTTAAATTTAATATGGGATGCTGACCCTCAATGGTGGAGTCTAGCTCTTCTGATGTATTATGCAATTACATTGATGGATGGTTAATTGAGTCACTGTGGCAGATCATATGTTTACTCATGACCCACATGTCATTGGTCAGGTTATGGCTTCACATCTCTGGCCTATAAACATATTTTGTTTAGGAAAATACCCATTTTAACTATAAACTTCTGGTTTAAACTGCCCATAGTAAAATAAAATTATTAACTTCATAATCAGAAATTTGCACACAATTGCTTTTGTTACTAAGAAGACTTAGACTGTGCTTGTAACATGGTTTGAAACTACCAGTAGATCTAGTAAGACTTTTGTGTAAATGGTATCATTGTCTCAACTTAGGTGTTCTCTGGTATTAGGGTCACTTGAACTTTCATAAATATATATGTATAGATGTTTAGATAGTAATCAGTTTTCTGGTTTATTGAGAATTTCCCTGAATATCAGGTGGTAAGAAGCCATCGTTTATAAGGTCAGATAGGTAATTGAAGTGAATGGGCTCCCGTGACTTTTAGGAAAGGTGTGTAGCAGAGAGGGATGACTGCAAGCATAGGAGTTAGTTGGAATCTTCACTCTGCTACCAACCAGTTCTGGGCTTTGAGCTTATCTTATAACAACCGTAATTGGTTTCCTTATCTGCACAAGGGAAATAATAATATCTATATCATAAAATGTTGTGAGGATTAATTAAAATTCCCTCTATATTGCATCGATTATCACTTCTATACTATATTTATATAATAATAAATATATTAGTAATTTTTGTTATTCCTTGAACATCTTACATAAATGCTTGGTAAGTAATATCAATAAAAACAATAATAATACTACTAATAACAACAACTGCCCTTTATTGAGTACTTGGCTTTATGGAAGAATTAGGCTATATGCTCTATCCCAATTTTCTTCACAACAGTTGTATTACATACAATTATTATTTCCATTTTACAGGTAACAATATTGAAGATCAAAGGGTGTATTAGCTTGTTCAAGATCACAAAGTTAATAAGTGATAGGGCATGAAATCAAATTCAAGTTGTGTAATTCCCAAACTGAAACATTGATACACATAACTTATCCCAATTTTGTAATGAAAATAATTGACTTTCATATTCATCTCTCTTTTTTGCATGTCTGTACTTTTATAGCTTGCCCAAAATTATCCTAGTAAAGAAAAAAATGATAGGAAAACCGAGATGAGTTAGAATTTTGACCAAAGTGCTTCTATAAACTACTTGAGTTACCTTTCAGTGTCATTTGATTTTGGATTATGATTGTGGTCTTCTATTATTGGCAATTTTGAGAAAGAAAAGAGGGCTTCAGTTACCTTGTACCATCTACATAATGCTGTATGAAAGCTTGTAATTCCCTGTAACTGTACACTTACCTTCTATCTTGGAAAAAAAATTACAATTACTTTTTTAAATAAGTTTCTCAATACTGTATTACATTCAATCTATCTTGAGTCATATATATATATATATATATATATATATATATATATATATATATATGAATGGCACCTGTCACATGAAATAACCAAGTGCATTTTTATCACATGGTAGACAAATTCTAAGGTGAGCCCCAACAATATCCACCCTCTGGTATATACACCCTCCATAATCCCTAGGACCATGGATATAATGGGCTTTACTCCCCAAATTAGGTTAATTTATATGCCACAGTAGACTTTAACAAAGGGAGATTCTTTAAGGTGAGCCTGACCTAATCAGTGGAGCCCTTTAAATGTACTGGGATTTTCCTCAACTCAGAGATTCAGAGAATGAGAGGGTTTCTACATGAGAAAGATTCTCCTTTGCTGGCTTTGAAGGTGGTGGGAGGGGCATGAGACAAGGAATGCAGGCAGCTTCTACCGGCAGAGCAGAGTGGACCCCCAACTAATAGCCTCCAAGGAAACACATACTTTAGTACTACAATCACAAGGGACTGAATTTTCCCAATAACCTGAATGAATTTTAAAGTGATCCTATCTGAGAGCTTCCAGAGGAGAACTCAGTTTGCCTGACAACTTGATTTCAGACTTAGAACGGGTGAATTCTGACCAGGACCGGAAATTGTAAGCCTGTCACGCTGTGCCTGGACTCATTAATATATCAGTGTTGTTTTAGATACTAAATTTGAGATAATTTGTCACACAGCAATAGAAAACTAATATACACCATTGATAACATAGCTTATTTATAACCAAAAAGATTGCTTTTAGGAGCTAATGAAAATATAAAAGAATAAGCATGCTAATGAAGTAAAATACCCACAGGTTCTACTAGCAGACAATTGCTATGCATCTTTATAATAGAACCATGATTGTAAAGTGTGGTAAGTATTTCAGTAAAATACTTCCTTGAACTGTGACTGTTATTTTTAACTAACCATTTGGATTTTGAGAGTCAGAATAAACGTTTCTGCTTCTTTATCAAAATGACATAAAATGCTTTCTATACGTGTATGAGCTGCTTTGCATAATTTCTCTCTGAACCAACAATTTTTAAAGCTATCTAAATTTCCCAAAAGTTTTAAAGTAAATACTATTACTTTTCTACATCACCGTGGTATAATATATATTTAAGCAATACTGCTTTGTCTATGACATGCCTTTGATGATGCATCCAGTTTGACAAGTAACTCCTAAGCTCTTTAGTTTGCATCAACACTGAGATAAAATAAGACTTGGACAATGTGTACCATTGAAACGAAATACATACATACATATGTATTACATTGCATTACATATAACATATGTAATACATTGTAAATAAATACATAACATACAATCATTATATTGTTAGGATAAAAATAGCTAATGGAGCAGTACGTTTGCTTCAATCATTGATTTTCTCACAAAACATTTAGAATTAACTTAAATATCTTCTGTCCAATGACTTTAACTTGTAATAAAAAAAAAGAGGGCTCATCTCTGCTGTATAGTTTTTAGGGTGGCATTGAGAAGGATTACGATAATATACATATAATAGAATTGTCGACAATGGTTGAGTTCTGTAATTGTGAACTAAATTCAAGGAGGCTGCCTTGAAGATGAGAAGTAACAGTGTCTTCATTTTGATTAGCTTACCTTTTCAAGTGTTCTGCTAGGAACCTCTATCACACAAATAGAAGCAGGAACTTTATTATCATCACTATAGCAACTGCAGGGAAATTTATTTCAGAACAGTTGGCTACCTGAAAATTTTTTCAGGACAGAAAGAAGAGCAGATGATATGTAATATTTTAATTCATTTAAAATTTCTTTCTGTGGTCTAAATAGTGCACTTTTACAAGGGCAAGATAGTCCAGTTACTTTATAAATTTTTTATTTAAGCATTGAGATAATACATATATCTGTGTATAGGCATAAATTAATTTCAAATTTCTTAATGAATTAATGTGTAGAATCTCTTGCATTTTTGAAAGTAGATTACAAAACTCCTTTGTAAGGAATAGTTTTATATGGATCATTCAAAATCTGAGTACATCACTACAGAATGCTTTTTCTGTGAATTATTATATTTAAGTAAAAAAGAGTATACCAAATATTAACATATACAAGCAATTGGAAAATAAATTGATACTATCTTCTTTGCCTTGTATAAGAATTATCACAATTTTAAAGTTGGTTTATTTAACATTTTGTGTTACATTTAACATTTCTTTCTTAAATTTCTGTGCAAAAAAATGCTCTTCCTCCTCCTATAGTATCTTTTCATTTCTCTAAACTTTATCATGAACATGCATGGTTCAAAGTTGCTGACAATCTGCATTTAAAATAAGATAATCATAGAACAGGACTTCCTAGGCAATTTTTAACCTTTATATCTTTGCTGGAGCCAGAGTTCTAAGAACTTCTTTTATAATGGCCTTTTAAAAATGACTTTCTGGATGGATAGGATTTACCTTTTAAGTACTCTTCTCATACTTTAACTGAAAAAGACATGACAAGATTTCAAGATTCCCTGAAATACATTCTTATGTATGAATTATGCACATTCATAGGATGGCATGACGGCCTTTAGGCTTCCCTCATAAAGCCTCCTACTGATAGATTGAGGGAACAAGACCCCTACAAAATGTAGGGGAATTGGTTACTTTACAAGGCAGATTATGGTATGCATCCATTCTCAAAGCTTCCATAATCTTTGTGTGAATTCTTCTCTTGGAATTAAATCTTATAAGTGTGAAAAATATACATGAAAGAACAATGAAAGGATAAGAAAATGCTTACAGTAAACCAGTAAAATGATGCATGGATTATTTTTTAAAGATCTTATTGATGCTTTAAAATCAAAAGTTGATTTTCCATGTTCATTACTTTCTTTTATTTTAGAATCAATTGAATGAGACATCTGGAATATATATTACAAATACACATATATAAACATCTGGAATATATATATATACACATACATATGTATGTACATATGACATTATAGGTATAAATTTAATATTTAATAGTTAATATTTTTAACTATTTAAAACTAATGATTATATTTGGTAACAATACATTTTTAAAGCTTTTCCTCAAAAGGCTTATTAAGTCAATTAGTTACATAACTAACTATAAAATTTCATTGTGCTTTTCCTGCAGCCTTTAATCACAAAATCAGCTTTCAATAAAACTCTCATATCTATGCTGAGTACAATTTCTATCAATATTCTTTGGAACTAAATAGTAAGTTAAGAAATAAATTGGTGACATAATGATATCTAGAAATATTAAACAATATTTTTGAACCCTGAATACCTTTTTTATTTAAGGGAGTTTTACCCCTGAAAATTAGTAAGAACATTGGGATATTAGCTATTTGGTACTTATATCATTTATATTATTCTATGGAAGCATTTCCCTATGAAGGTAATAAAATGTAATGTGCATTTAGATAATACCTCAATTTTTAAATATGTGAGCATATTAATATAGATATTATTTCAAAATCTAGGTATTTCTTTATCAAATATATATATCTTATTTTAAATTGATTAAGTATAACTTGTTTTGTTTAACAGTTTACAGAATTTTGGAGGTTGCCAGTAGATGGCATTCTGGTTTCTGTAAGAGATGTTTATTAGGGATGGACTCTTTTCTTTGGAAAAAGGAAAAAAAAAATCTGTGACAATAGGATTCTGATTGAAAAGATTATTAGACCTTCTTGAGAAATTGTAGCCATTCTAAAAACAGTTAAGTCTCAAGCCTTGTTTCATTTATTACCTTAGTTTACCAAGCCAGGTCAATTTCTTACCTTTCAAAGTTGTGATTTGGATAAAATTAATGTAATTTTATTGGATGCAAATTTAATGTTAAAATATAATGTTATGCCGATTCTACATAAACTAGTGAAATAGTGTTTTAGATTCATTCAAAGCATTTTAATCAATAATCAGCTTATGCCAAGAACTATTTTATTGCCTACTGGCCCAAATTCATACATATTAGCATTATTTAATCATGAATAATCACATGATTTAATTTTACTTTTGTAAAAATATTATTAAGCTCAAATTAACTTCTTCCAAATGATAAACATAATCTAATAAAGTCTCCTGCATAGAGTAGATGATTATTAGGTATTTGTTAAATGAATAAATGAGAACGTACACCTATAACTCACTAAGAGTTTATTTCGGAGTTTATTTGTAAAATTACATATATTGAAAGCCCTCAGGAAACTCTTTCTAAGACTATCAACTGTCCAACACGGAGAATATGCTGCTCTTTTCCAGGAAGCCTTTCCTTAATTTTTATATCACTTCATAGATAATTAAATTTATGCTATATATTCAGTTCCTCTCTAAAACACTATTCTTAGTAGTTATATAATTTATTTTAGGGCTAGGTTAGTTGAGGAAGTAAACCCCATGATCACTAAAAATCACCCAGCAATTATTTATTTCTAACATGTTTTAAAATACCTAATAAACCAAATGTATTTAAAGCCATTGAGATAACCTTTTCACAAACCATGACAAAAGAATAAGAGATAATTTTCTAAACTAATTGAAAGTGCAAACCAGATCAGGGTAGATGCTCATTCAAAATAGCAATCAATTTCCAAATACTGTTTTCTTCATTGCTTTAGAATTACATGAAAATAATTAACATAGTAATTGCAAAAGTAATCTTTTTATTAAAGCAATCATCCGTAGGAATATGCAATAAAGTACTTTGATAGTTTATATATGCTGAGCAATTGAAAATGAATTAAAGAATTGTTTTCAAAAATTTAGACTTTTATTAATTATAAAATATTTTCCTCTATTGGTCTAATAGAAAAAGATCTGATATAGTAACACTGTACTAGAGTACAAATGATAGTCCATGTTGGAAGAAAGAACTAATTAATGTCAGTTAATACCTTAAAATTTCTGGTGCTATCAATAGAGTTTCCAAAGCAACTGATTTTTCTGAGTCACTATTGTATTCTTCCACTACAGAAAGGTGAGAAGCATGGACATTTCTGGCTCTCTGTACAATTCAAAATGGCAGTTACCTTCCTATTGTAAACCAGAATCTATTTAGAATGTGGTTATTTTAATCCACATAGTGTCAGCAAGTTTATCCATTCTTGATGGCCTTGCTTAAAAGTCATCTCCTCCAAAAATTATTCCCTGATATCCTAAATCAGAAGTTATATTTCTCGGGTTTCAATTCTCATGGCATTTTACACCAATTTTTTATATAGTTCTAGTTCTTAAAAATTTTGTATTATCTTCATGTATGTCTTTTCTATGCAATAGGTTCTTTAGAGAAATGTTCCTTATTGTATCACTCACACTGGCTACTATATTGTCTTTTATGTGCCAGTTTCTCAACAATTATTTTCAAACTTAGAATAAAAACTACTGCAATAATACAAAAAGTATTTTTTTAATTAAGTATGAGATCAATAAATATGAATAAGGTGAATAAAAGAAGCATAAATAAGTGATTACGATAGCTTTCAAGGGAACAACAAAGACTAAAGTTATTCCCTGGGGAATGGCACATTATAAATGGTAAATTCAGGTTAATGTTTTGTTTTTGGAGGTTCATCAGTGTCATTTTCCCAGTGGGTTTTTTTCATTCTAGATCAGTGTCTCAACTGTGAATGCCCATTTAGAATCACTGGGAGCTTTAAAAATCAATACTTGTTCCTGTGATCCAATCCTAGAATTTCTGATTTAATTTGTTTCACTTTTGCCTCTTCCATCAAGATTATTTAAAATTTCTCCCTAAATGATTAAAATATTTAGTCAGTGTCGATAGCTACAGGTAGAAAAATATAACAGACGAAGTCCTATGGATTCTTCCTCTAAATAGAGAACTAGTTGAGGAATATTTTTCAATATAATTATGCACCTGGGACAACCTTTGCTGTGAACATTTATGTAATTTGCTATTTTAAAAAAATTATTCACACAGTTTGCAAGACGTGTTTGAACTGTGCATAGTCTCTGGAGGAAATATTGCCTGAAATAGATATTTCCTCATGGAGAGGGATTCATATGAGGTTTAGTGAACAGAGGACTTGATTTAAAATTCCAGGTCTATATGAGGTCAAGCTTGTAACCTTGAGCAAGAACACTTTTACCCATTCATAAAGAGAAGGTTATCATCCCTTTCTCATAAGATTGTTATGAGGTTTATGTTACAGGAAATTGCCGAGTGATTAGTGTGCAAGATGGCCTTTGGTAAGTTCTATTATAATTAGGCCTATCAGATTGTTAGCACTATAATCATTACTGTCTTGGGTTCTTGTGCCTGGGTGCTGCTATTCTCTTAATTATTTTGGTTCTTATTCAAACTTTATGTCTCATTTTCAAAGGTTCTTTCTTGAAAATGTCTTGAATTATTCCCCAGTATAAGTTAGAATCACCCAATCTGTTATTCTCTCTCATCACATCTCTTTCAGAATGCTTGTTTTAGGTTACTTGCAGAAGATGGTTCAGTTCTCTGCCCTTGACCGTACTTCACTTACTATGCAACAGAAATATGCTCTAGTCATGGGGTGAAGGATACTTCTTCACTACCGACACTTTGAATTTTGGTTGAAACTGTAACTTGCTTTGACCAATATAATGTGTGGGAGATGTGTGTGCCAGTCCCTAGCCAAGCCTTTAGAATACTGATTGCTCTCTAGAAATTTTCTTCCCTTTTAGAGAGGGCCTACACACATGGGTAGTGAAGACCCAACAGGCATAGCAGAAAGTAAAAGCCAGATGGATTGGAAACTCCTTGAATTTTCAATGCATTCCTCAAGTTGTTAAAACATAAGAGAAAACCCAATAGAAAAGTGGGCAAAAAAGGAACAAATAGTCCTTGGATATTTATTCTTTTAAGCCTATGAAAAAATGTTCATCCTCACTTATAATTAAAGAAATGCAAATTGAAACTACATTCATATACTGTATCTCACCTATATTGTCTTCTATTGGGGAGGCTGTAGAGGGACAGATACTCTTCATTTATTGCTGGGGGGAAGAGCAAACGGGTATATTCCTTTTACAGGGGAAACTGGAAATATCTAACAAAACTATTGAGTGCTTACATTTTGGCAAAATAATTCTACTTCCAGTAGTTTATCCTGAAGATACATCTCGAAAAATATGAAATGCACATGCCAAGGTTATTGACTGTATTGTTTGTAGTTTCAATATATTGCAAACAAACAAAATGCTCATATAAAATAAAGCAGTTGTTTAAATTGTGTGAATCCTATTAAGCTGAAAAAAATGACAAAGATTTTATATATTTTATGAATATATAAAGAGTGTTTTCTTGGGTATATTGTTAAATGAAGGAAGGAAAGTGCAAAATAATATCTACAATATGCTAGCTTTCCATAAAAGATCATGAGAAAGCTGATCCTTATCAAATATTAAGTATACTATAAAGTCCCTATAATTAAAACTGGTACATGCCTAGACAAACATATCAGTGGAGTAGAATAGAACATTCAGAACTAGAACAAGTACCCATGGAAATTTAGTAAATGATAAAATTGTCATCTCAAAGATAGTATTTTTAATAAATTGTTCTAGGACATAGATTCTGCTTATTTATACAAAAAAGAAACAGGAAAGATAAGCAAACATGACTGAGATTGCTTCTCTACAAGAAAAGGTAGGAATAGGGTAGAAAAGATGGAGGGATGAGAATGGACTAAAAGTGATGGGGAAAATAACACTTTGCTGAGTATATATTTTTATGAAGTTCTGACTTTTAGAAGCATGTCAATGTTTTACCCAGTTAAAAAATAGATACATAAAATCAGCCAAAACTGGAGAATTTGAAAGGTAAAACCCCCACCAATACAGAATATAAACTGAAACAAATAAACCTATGTTCCAAGTGAATATCACCTATACTACAAAGGTGAGAAGAGTGGGTACTCAGGAAGAAGTAACCTAAGTAACTTTGGAACATAGGACTTTGACAAAATAACTGAAGATTTAAGACAAATAGAATTATAAATAATTATTGTACTAGTTAATAAGTGTTTGTCACAGTAGTACAGGTTAGCAATTCTGAAACTACTTTGTGTGAATTCTAGGACTGAGCAAATTAGTGAATGTATTTGATTAGTAAAAAGCAGGTTTTTCTTTTTTGGAAAAGGAAGTTAGCAATAAGAAAAGGGAGAAGATGAGAATGAACCCTTTGTTGTTGGAGGCATCAGTATGAACTTATGACTTTTTAAAAATATATACATATAGAAATAAATATTAAAACATATCTTAAGCCTTTATTTAATTTTAGGTACTATGAGTGATGATTTTCATACCCATATGTACATTTACAATATTTGTGACAATGCTCTCCTAGAACCTAGAATCTCATCAAGCAGAAAAGTGAACTGGTATCACAAGAGATGCATAATCACTTACTTTTGTTCAAAAATAGACCTACTGGGTTTGGAGTATCACATGAAAGCCAAAGTTTCTCAGATGTGTTCTCTAGTACTTTGCTACCCACACCGTGACACGTGGATTTGCAACATTATTTTCATCTTGAGCTTGTTAGTAATGGAGAATCATGGGTCCCATCCCAGATCTCCTAAATCAGCTGTTCAGGTGCACATTAAACATTACAAGGCATTGCTCCAGTAGTGATGAAGACCAAAATCCACAGTAATGGTCCTTTGCAGGCTTACACATTATTTATCATATTTTACCCACTAGGCAGAAGTAATGGTATGGAATCCTTTGTTTAGCCATAGGTAGACATCCTGAAAGCAACCTGAATTAATCACACTTTAGCAAATCGATAGCATTTAATAGCATCCATGGCAATTTTCTAAAATCTTAATACTATTAATGAACAAAAACTGACTTTTCTTCTTAAAATTCAGCAAATAACTAACCACTGTTTTTCTATCTACATAACTAGCTAAATTATGAATCCAAGTTTTCACTATGGTAAAAGGTTTTGAAAAAATATATTCCATTAAAAATAATACGATGAGTCTTCTTTGAAAAAAAAATTTTTCATTTTATATTAACATCATCTTTGCTTTTTCTTTTGCTAAAACAAAATAAATATATTTAGACAAATTATACAAACCAATTTAAGGATTTTGAAGGAAAATAGAGAGGCTCTGAAGTTTATTGACACTGGTGGTAAAGGTTAGGTTGGAGTGTAGCTGTTGATTGTAAACTAGAGCACCATCCTTATTATGCCTCTGAAGATGTTGTCCCATATTGACCAGCTGGTAACAGTCTGTGCAGGCTTAAATTACTTATTTCATATAATAATCTATGTTGAAAAGGTCCTGCTACCAACTGTTTTCCTTGTGACTAGCTCTTCAGAGCAATAAACCAATTAGTTGAGTCTGTAGAGAGGTCTATATTTTACTCTTTTAAATAAACATTGGTGACACAAAGTTCTTCACATATTTGAAAAGTTAGCATTTCTGTTGATTATTATAAAAACAAATGTATTACCCCACAAGAAAAGAGTTATTAAAAATTGTTACTATATTTTAACTCATAAACATATTTCCGATTATTTGGTAATGAAGTTAATTGCATCAAGTTTATGAGGAATGTAATTTTTAAAGGAATTTACAGAGGATACTTGTTTCCTACTCTCTTTTCCAATCGCAATAAAATCGTTAATTGTTGTTGGGTTGTTTTGTAAATTCAAAGATTAAATAGTCTCTTTTAATACCTTAATGTCTACTTTAAAATAGATGTCTTGGACTTTTATATCTAGAATTTAATTTTGCCTTTTTGTATCTCCAGGCTTTTACCCTCCAACCCTCTATGACTAGAAAGAGAGCACAAACATTCAGTTCTGTCATTTGCTTTTCATAGATTTACGTGAGTATATCTGGATGCAGAAGAGGTTATCAGAGGCCTTTTCTACCAAATGCTGTTAGTGGCTAACCTATGCAAAATCTCATTAGAGCCTTGGAAATTGGAAAAAACATAATAATTTCAAAGGAAATATCTTTCAAGATATTCTAGTGCTTAGAGAAAAGGAAGTTTGTACAAGTATGCTTCTAAAATACTTTAACCACTAAATTTTTCAAGTTAGTAGCAATTATATTGCTCTTCAAGTGGGCTGAAATTTTTGCTAGGTCTTTATTATGCATCAAGTCTCAGTGGCATTGTAATTTTGCCCACATGTTTGTTTCCTGGAGCCAATTAAGTTGGGAAAAGCACTATAACCCACAGTAGATGACATATAAGTTTTTTGATATGTGAAGGATGTCAGGCCCTGCATTTTTTCACATCACATCATAGGATCTTTTGCTACTTATCAGATATTAAGCCTATAGACTATTGTGCTATCACCTAGGACTTCTTCCTAATGGGAATTTTGAGTCATGCAATAGAGATACAGATATAGATACAGATATGAGTAGAGTAAGGCAAATGTGTCCCCCATTTAAAAGTCTAAAAAAAAAAAAGAGCATACCTGCTTAGAAAAACAGAGGCAAAGGAACATAGAAGACCAGTGAAGGTCTTCAACCAGTTCTGTATTTAAATCCTAGCCTCAGAATTTATGTGCTATGAAACTTTGGATAAGTTACCATCCTTTCCGATCCTCAGATTCATTGTTAATACAATGTGTATATTATCAGATATAATATTAAAAATTTTAACTAGCACTTTTGAACAATTTGAGG
Source organism: Aethalodelphis obliquidens (assembly GCF_003676395.1). NCBI lineage: Eukaryota > Metazoa > Chordata > Mammalia > Artiodactyla > Delphinidae > Aethalodelphis > Aethalodelphis obliquidens. The sequence goes on along the minus strand of NW_020837977.1, from coordinate 2,086,757 downwards.
AGGCTGTAGCTCTTCTAGCCATTTCCTGACCCTGGGCTAGAACAAATATTAGTCCTTTAATTTCTGCCTCAAAAGGAGATGTAGGTATCTTGGGAAGGTACTAGGGTATCAGAAACAATGGGAATAGGTTGGGGGGGCTGAAAGTTTTAGAACAATAGCTATTTATCAACCAAAAAGACATTTTAAAAATATTTAAATTGGTGCATAAGAGGATCAGGCCACTTCTGTTTATTGTGATGATTATATGGGGGAAATGCATATATAAAATAGTTCATTGAGGAGGATTAATAAATTTGGTTATTAGTATTAAGAATAAAAAGTCAAATAAAATGCAAAGCAGTAGGGAAAAGGAAGAAAGTTCATATTTAGCAGAAAATTCCAGAGTAAATAAAGACAAAGCCCCTATGTATTATAGAGTTTAACTTACTCATAAGTGAAAACTAATCAATATTAATGTTTAAATGTGAATATTATCAAGAACTGTGAAGGATTTAAGGTTTTGTCCTACTTGAAAGCTAGTAAGTTAAACTGCCATAGTTTCAGGGAGGCTGACAGAAGACATGAGATCGCCGGGTCAGAGAAAAAAACATTATTACTCATGGTCCAGCAAGCAACATGAACATCAGCATATCTGTGTCAGTTCCCCTTGCTCGAAATCACACTAGGCAATGTTAATGGACCCAGATTAAAGCCTGCATGCATAGCAAGTTTCATTACAAATGAATTCTGAATTTCGGCAAAAGTGCTTGCCCACGCTTTCCTTAGAAGGCAGACATTATCTCTGTCTCCAAAACCTGTTCATTATACAAATATCCTTAAAAAGATAGTCTGGAATAAAGGGAAATCAGTTCTCCTGTTCACAAAATGTGTAGAAATAGAGAATCATGAAGAATTGACTTCCACTAACAAAACATTGTAAATCAACTATCCTCTGACATAAAATAAAAATTAAAAAATTGGATATTTTCCTTAACTTATTTTGTCTGAACTATGTCAGATATGTTACAAAAGAGTTAACTGTTACTGCAGTGATTCAAGGAAAGTGTGAAATCAAGCATATTTTAAAAATAAAACCTTTAATTGACAAACATTTTACATTTACAGAAAGATTATAAAAGAGAGAGACTTGCCATACTCCTCATACCTCTTTAGCCCTATTATTACCGTTTAACATTATTATAATACATTTGTTACAATTAATGAACCAAGATAGATACATTATTATAACAAAAACCCTTAATTCAGATTTCCTTGTTTTTTTGACCTACTTCCCTTTTCTATTCCAAGATCCCATTCAGGACACCACATTGTGCTCAACACATTATGTCTCCTTAGGCAACTCTTGCCTATGATAATTTCTCAGACTTTCCTTGTTTTTGATAACATTGACAGTTTTGAGGAGTATTGGTAAGGTAATTTTTTGAATGTCTTCGTTGGGTTTTGTCTGATATTTTCCTCATACTTAGGCTAAGGTTACGTGTTCCTGGAAGGAAGTCACAAAGGTAAAGCATCATTTCCATCACTTCAATGCACTTACTAGTATAGCACGGTACATACTATTGACTTGATATCACTAAGGATATTAATCTTGATTACCTGGCTGAGGTATTGTCAGGTTTCTGCATTGTAAAGTTACTGTCTTTTCTCCCTTTTCATACTGTTCTCTTTGGAAGGAAAGCACTATGCCTAGCCGACACTTAACAGAGTGGAGATTTATGCCCCATCTCCTTTGGAGCAGAGTAGGCACATAATTTATTTGGAATACTGCAAGTGAGTTTTGCTCATTCTCTCTCTTTTATTTATTCCATTACTTGTTTATGTAAGTGTAGACTCAGAGATATGTATTTTATACTTAGGGTTATAATCCAATACTATTTCATTTATTTTGTTCAAATTGCTTCAGTTTTGGCCATTGAGAGCTCTTTCAGTTGGCTCCTGTATCCCTTTGACATATTCCCATTAGTGTGTGTGTGTGTGTGTATGTGTGTGTGTGTTTCTGACACTACAAACGCTCCAGGCTCATCTTGCATATTTCTTGCCCCATTTAGAATTTCTCTAAGGAGCCTTGGTTCTTTCAGTGGAGAATAGTAATAGAAAACAATATCTGGGCACTAGGTAGGGTCGTTATTAGAGGTGCTATTATTATCTAGAGCTGTTGTTTCTAGCTAGTCTCAGCTGACAATGCAAGGAGATATATGTGTATATATCAACTCATGTATATTAACGTATCAATAAATATTTCTATATGTAACCATCTGTATCTATATTAAGCAAAACATGAATCCGTACTGATGGGTATAATTCTAATCCATTAAACATGGATCATTCTAGCCCCCAGCATTTGCTTGTATGTAACCTCTCAATCCAACAGTGAATAATCTGACTCCCATCATTAACATAAATTCAATTATTGTTCAATTCTGATATTCATATATAGCAGTAACAGAGTAGTTAACACACACTCCTATGGGAAACAACTTCATCAACTAAGACCACAGTGCTTAGTATAGTTGTTTTTGCCTTTAGTCTTATAGTTTCCACTGATTTGCAAATTAACTTTGGCCAGCCCTTTTTTCCTGAATCCCCTTTGGTGAAGTTTTTCACATATTTATAATACATTTAAATTGTTTCTCACACTCTCATTCATTCTTGGGAGCTCCCAACATCCTAAATGACATTTAAAAACTTGCATACATTAAGGTTCACTCTTGTGCTGGAAGTTTCTAAAGTTTTCGACACATGCATAATGTCACGTATTCATCATTACCGTGTCGTAAAAAAGTAGTTTCGCCACCTTAAAAAATCATTTGTGCTTCACCTCATCAACACTTTGTCCTAGCAACCACTGATCTTTTTAGAATCTCTGTAGTTTTGCCTTTTGCAGGGTATCATACAATATGTACACTTTGTATACTGGCTTCTTCCACTTAGCAGTGTGTATTTAATATTCAGCCATGTTTTTTTGTGTCTTGATACATCATTTCCTTTTACTATTAATAAATTGCCAAACTATCTTCCAACATGGATGTGCCATTTTTAACTTCCACTAGTAATGAATGAGAGTTCCTGTTGTTCTACATTTTCACCAGCAATTATTTTTATTTTTAGTATGTGATTTTTATAGAATTATTTTTTATCCTTTTAATGTTTTGGGGATGCGTAGATCAGTAGTGATGAATTCTCTTTCATTTCTGATTTTGGTAACTTGTGTCTTCTCTTTTTTTCTTAGCCTGTCTAGAGGTTTATTGATTTTATTCATTTTTTTTTTTTTTAAAGAACCAGGTCTTTGTTTCACTGATTTTCTGTTATCTTTTTCTGTATTCCATATTTCACTTCTGCTTTAACTTTTATTATTTATTTTCTTCACATTGCTTTAGGTTTGGATTAGCCTTCTTTCTCTAGTATCTTAGTGGGGAAGCTTAGGTTATAATTTTTAATCTTTTTTCTCTTCTAATGTATGCACTTAATAATATAAATTCCTCCTCAAAGCTCTGCTTTTGCTGCATGCACATAATTTGACATGTATTTTCATTTAGGTTGAAATATTTTAATTTCTCTTGAGACTTGTTCTTTGAGCCATGTGTTATTTAGGAGTATGTAGATTACTTCAAATATTTGGGGATTTCTAAACTACCTTTCTGTTATTAATGTCTAGTTTAATTTCATTATGAATTGAAAACATATTTTGTATGATTTCTCTGCTTTTAAATTTGTTTAAGAGTATCTTATGCTGTAGAATATGGTCTATCTTGGTGAATGCTTCATTTGAGCTTGAGAAGAATGTGCATTCTTCTGTTCTATTGATAGAATGGAGTATTATATAAATAGCTCTTCCTTCATTTATGTATACCTGAGTTTTTGAACTATATCATTTTACTTCTGCCTGAAAAACTTCTTTTAACATTTTTGCAAGAACAATATGGTGGTGATGAATTCTTTCAGTTTTTGATTGTTAGAGAATGTCTTTATTTTTCTTTCACTTTTTAGAATAATTTTTCTGGATATAGAATTTTACATTGCTTCTTTTTTCTTTTAATAATTAAAATATTTTAGTTTACTCTGTTTTTTCTTGTATGGTTATTGGCAAGAAATTTACTGATATTCTTATCCTTGCTCCTGTATAGAAAATGTGTATTTCTTTCCCTCTGGCTTCTTTCAAGATGTTTCCTTTGTCTTTGGTTTTCTGCAGTTTGAATATGATATGTCTTGTGTAATAGTTTTGGTATTTATTCTGCTAGATTATCTCTAAGCTTCCTGGATTTGTGCCTGGATGTCTGACATTAATTTTGGAAAGTTTTCTGTTATTACTACTTCAAATATTTCTTTTGCTCCATTCTTATTTCTTCTGATTACATGTATGCTACACTTCTTGAAGTAGTTCTTTTGTTCTTGGATAGTCTATTCTGTTCATTCTTTTTTTTTTTTCTCATTACATCTCAGTTTCTGATGTTTCCATTGATTCATTTTCAAGGTCACTGACTTTATTTGTGCATAGTCTACAGATGAGCCCATCAAAGACATTCATCATGTTTGTTACAGTGTGTTTTTTTTTTTGCAGTACGTGGGCCTCTCACTGTTGTGGCCTCTCCCGTTGCAGAGCACAGGCTCCTGACGCGCAGGCTCAGTGGCCATGGTTCATGGGCCCAGCCGCTCCGCGGCATGTGGGATCTTCCCTGACTGGGGCATGAACCCGTGTCCCCTGCATCGGCAGGTGCACTCTCAACCACTGCACCACCAGGGAAGCCCTCAGTGTTTTGATTTTAACTATTTCCTTTTCTTAGAATTTCTAGCTCTCTGCTTTCATTACCAATCTGTTCTAATGTGTTGTCTACTTTTTTCCTTAGACACTTCAGTATATTAATCATAGTTATTTTAAACTGTGACAATTCTATCATCTGTGTCATATCTGGGTCTGGGTACAGTACTACTTTTTGTCTTTAGATTTTTTTTTTCTTATATTTTGCATGCCTTGAACTTTTTTCTTGGAAGCTGGAAATTTTGTATTGGGTATTTGAAGCTGGGTTAAATTGACTATTAGTGTGAGGATTTATTTCAATCAGGTTAAGTGTTGGGCTGCGTTTAATATTTACTGTTGCTGTAGGTGCCAAAGGCTTCAATTCATCTAGTGTCCTTTTTGTCTTCACGTCTTTTCTTCTCTAAGTACTCTTCTTCAAAGACAGTTTGCATTTTGAAGTTCTTTCAGATGTAATCCACTGGTATCATACTGTCACCCTGTTTCATGGTGGTTATATGTAGAAGAGGGGAATTTTTGTACAATCTTTGGATTAAATCATAATTTAGTGGTCTTTTTGTCTCTGGGCTGTGATTGCATAAGTGTTTCTTCATTGTTATAGTCTTTTGCCTTCCATAGATTAGACAGAAAACAAAAGAGGGCTGGAGCAGAAGGAATGATGTTTCTCTAGTTTGGATAAGTCTCTGGCAAAGTCTTATATTCTAGGTTTAGGCATTTATTACTGATAATGTGCTGGCATATCTTGCAATGATTACTCTTCACCTCTCACTGCAGGAGCCACAAAGAGATTTATCTTGGATCTTCAGAGTGATACCCTTGCTCCTGAATAGTATGGTTCTTTAGCAGTAACCCCCTAAGACTACAGGTCCAAGGAGTTTATGACTCTCATGATAGTCTATACTCAATTTCTAGCAATTCATCAAAATTACCATTACCATTGCTCCTAGTAGCTTATGTTTCCAGTGGGTGGCTTTTGCTCTAGGCAAGCATATCTTGGTTATGATTCTGAATTGGCCTATTTCCAAATGGGGTGATGTTTTCCTCTACAACCTCAGTTCTCTTATGGGTGCTAAAAAAAATTGTATTTTCAGTTAGTTCAGTTTTTTCTTGTTATAAGGACAGAGTGAAAGTTTTTAAGTTCTTTACATGTCAGAGTTAAAACAGGAAACAAAGTATTTTATTTTTCAAGCATAAATTCAAATGAAACATTAGGCCACAGTTTGCAAATTGTGATAGTACACGATGTATTGATGGCTATGGGAAGTGAGAAGATGAGGATCATCATCATCTTGATTATCGTCATGATTCTTATCAAAACTTGGCAAAAGAAAGAACCATAATATGACTCTTCTCTAAATTTTCATGGAATGATGAGATGGGAAAAATAAGCTAGAATAGCTCTATTTGTGTCATCTCATCTTTTCTTAAATAAGCCTTCACCTCCTGTGAGGAAAGACAACTGAAAAGAAATGTCAATCAAGAACTGCAAAAGCAGTTCCTCTAACCAAAGAAATTTTATAAAATAAAAAGCATTTTTATATTTTTTACGAATAATAAAAAATAATTCTCTTTCTTAAATGAACACTTCTGTAAAGAATAAAAGTGAGAAGGCCTAAGTGAGTCTTAAGAGAAGAAATTGAGAGCTTGGCATTCTGGTTTTAATCAATGAGTTGGGATAAGGTTTCCCAGTCCAGTCAGATACACTTTTCCCCAAAACTTGGCTCTCATTTTTTTATCTGCTCACCATGAGATCTTTATTTTTTATCATCTGAATCCTTTTGATTAACAATTTTCCCATTGCTACTCTCTCTAGTCACCTTTTGTCAGCCCTTCTCATGTACATAATTCTTCTCCAGCTATCCCTAATGTTTATGTATCAAATTAAAGGCTGTCTAACTTTCTTCTTGAACTTTCTAAGGAATAACAACTCAGTATGTCACATGGCATTCTTTATAAACTAAAGGTGGAAGACACTATTGCACAATAATTCTTTGGGGTCTCAGCCCCAAAGATCTCCCATCTCTCATTATTGAATATCTAATGAAAAAGCTAGGCCAAAGTTCAACAATGCATAAAAAAGAACTATACACCATGACTAATGGGGTTTGTTCTAAGTATTCCAGGCTGGTTCAACATTTGACAATCAATAGATATAATCCAACACATCAACAAGCTAAAGAAAAAAAATCATATAATTATATCAATTGATATAGACAAAACATTCCACAATCCAACACACATTCATAATAAAAACTCTCAGCAAACTTGGAATAATAGGAACTTCCTTAACTTAATAAAGAATGTCTACAAAAAACCTGCAGCTAACAATATACTTAATGATGATGGACCATTACCTTAATGGTAGTGGGACACCTTCCCCTAAATTGGGAATAGGCATGGATGTCCTCTTTTACTACTCCTATTCAACGTTGTACTGGAAGTCCTAGCTAGTGAAATAAGCAAAGCAAAGCAAAGCAAAGCAAAGCAAAGCAAAAAGAAAAGAAAAGAAAAGAAAATGTATATTGACTGGAAAAGAACAAATAAAATTTTCTTTATTCACAGATGAAATAATTGCCTATTAAACTTCTAGAAGAAAGTATTGGAAAACATCTAGATGACCTTAGTTTTAGTAATGAAACTGCAAAATACAACACCCAAAGCATGATTTATGAAAGAACAAAATGATGTTGGACTTTATTAAAATTAAATCTTCTGCTTTGTGAAAGACACTGTTAGAAAACAAAGACAGGCCACAGACTGGGAGAAAATATTTGCAAATCACATGTGTGATAGATGACTTGAGTCCAAGATCTACAAAGAACATTTAAAACTTAACAATAAGAAAAACAACCCATTTAAAAAATGGGCAAAAAATCTGGATAGACACTTTAACAAAGAAGATATGCAAATAGCAAATAAGCACATACAAAGCTACACAACATGCGTTTTCATTAGAGAATTGAAAATTAAACAAGTTACCACTGCACACCTATTGGAATGGCTAAGCTCCCCAAAACACTGACAGTATCAATTGCTGGTGAAGAGGCAGAACAATAGGTGGGGGATTGTTGGTGGGAATGCCAAATGGTACAGTCATGTTGGAAGAGAGTTTGACAGTTTCTTATAAAGCTAAATATAATTTTAACATAGGATACAGCAATCACACTGTTGAATATTTACCCAACTGATCTGAACATTTATGATGAATTTTCATAACTAATCAATATTATGCATGAAAAATTTCAAAAGTTCAAGAATCAAAAGGAATTTTTTCCCTGTTCTTAATAATCAGAGGCATAAAACATTTTTGTATACCTACAGTAGTGAAACTGCCTTAAGTATTCTTATAAAAAGAAGAAATTAGGAGCTGTTATGTAGAAATTTATCCAGATATAATTTTGGCTTATGAATAAGATCAAAATGTCAAATCTTATGTCTCTGAATAAGTCAATTATAATATTTTCTTCTTGGTTTGAAGATATTTGCCATGTTGTTTTACATTTTGGTGACACTGACAATGAAATATATTAGATTTTTCTTCTGGAAAGAGTACTTCGTATATATATTTGATATAGTCACCTTAGGTAGATATCAGTTGCAATCTTTCTATTAGGCTAACTTAATAATTGATATAAAATTGATGGATTCCCTGAGTCAGAGATAATTCACTGATGGTGCAGGACATTTTTCCAAAATTTACTTCAGAATAAAGAGATTTTTGGAGAAAATGTGCAAAAACTGCTATTATGTTATTTATTATTGCCATCTTTTATATAGAGATGTAAAATACATTTCAGAGTGTGAATATTTAAGGCTCTCAATAAATTTAATGAATAAATTGCTTTTCAAAATTATTGTGCTAACTTTTACTCCCACCAATTAATGAGGACTTAATCTATTAAGCGCTGTGAGCATTGGGTATTAAATATTTTGACAATTTATTTTCATTTACATTTAGATTTCTTCTAGTTTTTTCAAGTTAACCTTTAAAAATATATTATTTGTAATTTTGTGAATAGTTTTTAATGTCCTTTATTTATTTAGATCTTATTGCTTTTTGTTTTTAATTTATTTTAGTAATTTTGGTACTTTGGGACTTTGAAAAAATGTCCATTTTGTATAAGTTGTCAAATTTATTGAATGCAAGATGTTCAAAACATTACCTTATCATCCTTCTAACAAAAGTATGATCTACACTAATGCCCTTTCTTCTATATTTGATATTTGTAATTTGTGCCTTCTCTACTTTCTTATTAATTAGTCTAAATATAAGCTTAAAATTTGTTAATCTTTTCAAATAACCATCTTTGAGTTTAATTTGCCTCTATTGTATATAATTCTATCTTAGATATATTATACCTGTTAACTTACTTAAGGTTTAACTTCCTCTTGTTTCTCTATGTTTTTAAGGTGGAAACTCAGATCATTGATCTTAGACCTATCTTCTTTGGAAATATAAGTACCTAAGGCTATAAATTTTCCTCTACACAATGCTTTACCTTCATTCTACAAATTTGGATGTGTCATGTTTTAATTTTCAATAATCCAAAATATTTTCTAATGGTCTTTTAAGTTTCTTCTTGGTTCTACTGGTTATTTAAAATTTATTTGTTTGATTTCTAAATATTTTGAGATTTTCACAAAAGTCTTTGTTATTGATTTTTAGTTTAATTCCATGGTGGTCAGATTACAATTCCATATGATTTCATTCTTATTAAATTTATTGAGGCTGGTTTCATGTTCCAGAATGTGATCTATGCTATTGAATGCTTTATTTGAGCTAAAAAGAATGTGTATTCCATCATTTTCAGTAAGTTGACCTCTATTTAATGTTTAGGAAAGTGAGGTAATAATGTTTTTCCAATTTTCCCTATCCTTACTATTTTCTGTCTACCTTTCCTAGCAATTATTGAGAGAGGTGTTGAAAACTCTAATTATAATTTGTCTATTTACTATTTGCTTCCAATATTTTGAAACTCTGTAATTAGATGCATACACATTTAGGATTATTACATCAGTTTGTTAAATAGATCCTTTATCATTTTGAAATAACTGTCTTTATCCTTAGTAATATTTCTTGTTCTGAAGGCTACTTTACCTGATATTAATAAAGCTACTTAATCTTATGATTTTTGTTTACGTTGGATACTTTATTTTTAACCTATCCATGTCTTTGTATCTAAAGTAAAATTTTATGTCCCGTATACTGTGGGGTCTTGCTTTTTTATCTAGTCTGACAATAGCTGCTATTTAACTTTTTGGTTTAGATTATTTGAATTAATGAAATCATTAATGTGGTTTTATTTTTCAAATCTATCTTCATGCTACTTGCTCTTTCTAAAAAATTGTCTTATAATGTGATTTTTTACATAACACATAATTATTTTAAAGTGAACAATTCAGAGGAAATTAGTAATTTACAATGTTATAAACCACTACCTTTATCTAGTTCCAAAACATTTTAATCACCTCAAAAGGAAATCTCATACCAATTAAGCAATTGCTCCCCATTCTGACACCATACTCCTCAGCCCTGGTTCACCACAAATCTGTGTTATGTTTCTATGGATTTACCTATTCTGAATAGTTCAAATGAATGGAACTATACACTATGTGCCTTTTGTGTCTGGCTCCTTTGACATGACATAATGTTTTTTATATCATCTACTTTGTAGCATAGATCTATAATTCGTTCCTTTTATATTGTAATAATATTACCAACCCATTGTATGCATATACTACAATTCATTCATTCATTGCCATTGAGCTGTTTACACCTTATGGCTATCATGAATAGTGCTGCTACAAATACACATGTACACGTACTTGTTTTAGTACCTACTTTCCATTCTTTGAGGTATGTGTATACCTATGAGTAGAACTGTTGTAGGCTCACATGGTAATTCTATGCTTAACTTTTTGAGGGAACACCAGTTTTTCACTGTGATCAAACCATTTTACCTTCCTGTCAGCAATATACAAAGGTTTCAATTTCTCCACATCCTTTCCAACACTTGTTCCCCAATCCCCTTTTAAAAAATAACTATCCTAGTAGGTATAAAGTAGTATCCCTTTGAGGTTTTATTTGAATTCCCCTAATGACTAAGGATGTTTAGCATCTTTTCATGTGCTTTTTGGCCTTTAGTGTATCTTCTTTGGAGAACTATTTATTCAACCCTGCCCATTTTTTAAATTAGGTTGTCTTTGTATTGAATTGTTAGTATTCTTTGTATATTCTGGATACGAGACTCTTATCAAATACAAAATTTGCAAACATTTTTTGCCATTATGTATGTTGTTTATTCACCTTCTTGACAATGGTCTTTAAAGTACAAAAAGTTTTTAATTTTGATGAAATCCAACTTATCTATTTTTCCTTTTGTTGTTCATGTTTTTGATTTCATATCTAAGAATTATTCTTTGCCAGATCCAAGGTTATTAAGATTTACCCCTGTTTTCATTTAAGAGTTTTATGGTTTTAGCTCTCGTATTTAGTTTGTTGAAGCATTTTGAGTTAATTTTTGTATACGGTGAGAGTTAGGGGTCCAATTTTATTTATTTTTACATGTGGATTTGCAGCTATCTACATATTATTTGTTGAAGAGACTTTTCTTTTCCCCATTCAATTTTCTTGACACCCTTGTTGACTCTCAGTTGACCATATATGTATGGTTTTATTTCTGGAATCTTATGTCTATTTCACTGATCTACATGTTCATCTACATTGCTTTGGTTACTGTAGTTCAGTAGTAAGTTTTGAAAGTGAGAGTGTGACTCCTCCAGTTTTATTCTTTTTCTATATTTTTTAGCTGTTTGGGAACCCTTGAAATCCCGTATGAATTTGAGGATCAGCTTTTCCATTTCTACAAAAAAGTAGCATTAGAATTTTGATAGGGATTGCATTGCACCTATAGATCACTTTGGGTTGTATTGTCATCTTGACAATATTAAATTTTCTAATCCATGAACATGGGATGTCTTTCCCTTTATTTAGGTTTGTGAAATAAATTTGGTTTTGATTTGCCCCATGTGTTGCTTATTCTTCTTTTCCTCTAATTAAACTTCTTCTGAATTTATTAAATTTTTGTTTAGTGGTTTTATTTAAGGACTGCTTTTGGATTATTAGCTATATCCCTGTTTTTTTTTTTTTTGTGTGTGTGGTTACTCAATGGATTGCAACAGACATCTTTAATTTATCACAACTGAGTTTCAAATAATACTACATGACGTCAGGCTTAATGTAGGATTACAGTTCACTCTTGAACTATGTGGAGGTTAGGGTGCCAATCCCTTGCAGTTGAAAATCTGAGTATAGCTTTACACTCTGCCCTCCATATTTGTGGTTCCAGATACAAGGATTCAACCAAACACCAACTGTGTATTATTGTAGTATATATTTATTGAAAAAAAATCCTCCTATAGATGAACCCATGCAGTTCTAACCAGTACTGTTCAAGGGTCAACTGTTTTACAACAGTATCTTTCCATCTCCCTTCCATTCTTTATCCTTATCCTCTTCCATTACATTTACAACTTTTGACATTCATCAATATTTGGGTAGATTCTAGTTTCTATCTAGTGTCATTTTCCTCTCAACCTGAAGTACTTCCTTTAACATTTCTTATAGTCTACACCTACTGGCAATAGATTTTGTCATCTTTATTCATAGTTCTTTATTTCATAATAGTTTTTGATAGATGATTTGCTAGTTATAGAATTCTAAATTACCAGATTGTCTTTCAACTCTTTAGAGATGATGTTTCTTTTTTTTCTTTTTTTGCAGTTTCTGAAAATAACTCTGTGAACTTCTGATCTTATTTCCTGTGTATACGCCTTCTTTTTCTGGGTGTTTTAAAGATGTTTTTTCACTTGCTTTCAACAAGTAGTTTTCATTGTGTTTATTCCATTTTAGATTACTTGACATCTTGGATCTGTGTATTTATAATTATGAAATTTATATAACTCAATCTCTTTCTGGAACTCTAATTACATGTATATTAGACTACTCTTTTATCTCTATGCTACATTTTTTATAGTTTTTATTGCTGTGCTTTCAAGTTCACTTATTTTTCTTTTAATGTATTTCATCTGATGTTGATTCAAAATGTGAAATTTTTACTTCCAGAATATTTTATTTCCATATATTTTTATCTCCAGAATTCCCTTTGATTATCTTTTATACCTTATATCCCTCTCTTCATTATGTCCATGTTTGTCTTTAAATCTTGGAACATATTTATAATATTTATAACAGCTGTTTAATAGTTTCTGTGTCCTAAGTCTATCATCTGTTATTTTTCTGTTTGTTTCTAATGACTGCTTATTCTGGATATGTTTTACATTTTTCTGCCTCATTACATTCAGTAAATTTTGAATGGATGCTGGATATTGTAAATTTTATAATGTAGAGTACTGGATTATGTTATATTTCTTTAAAGAACATACTTTATTCTTACAGGTAGTTAAACTCCTTGCATAACAAGGTGAGTTTCTTCCGGCTTATTCTGAACTTTTATAAGGTAAGTCTAAATAGCCTAGAGTCTACAGCTAGTTTCACTTGACTTCTAAAGCTTGACCTTTCTTAATCTCTACTGAAAGCCATATATATATATATATATAAATATAATTTCTCTCCACTTTGGTTAGTAGGAAAACTGGAATTACTCTCAGATCTCTCTGAGGTCTGAAATTACTAAGCTTATAGATTCTTACTAATTGTTCTTTCCCTATAGTTGGTCGTTGCCTGTCTCATGAAATTTCACTTTATGGATGACAGATGGGGTTCAGACAGAAATACAGTAAAGCTCTTTCTCTGTTTTGTTCCCTACTCTCTGTCACTCTGCCCTATAAATTCTAGAAACCTCTGCCTCCCAAAATAGTAAGCTTTGCTTGCTTAACTCAGTGAAAATTCAAATCCTGTTTTGTTCAACCCTCTCTGCCCCTGCTTGGGAAATTGCCTCTAGTCAGAATATGAGCATTAAAGTAAGGTTTGCCTCATTTTTTTCCTTCCTAGTTAGCCAAGGGAGAGCAAATTACAAAAAAAGTATACTTCATGAGTGGAAACAGATATTTTTACCAAAATTTACAAATTATTTTTTTCTTTTTAGTTGCTAAAAGGTAGACTTTATAAAGAAATGTTTCCTAATTTTTTTCAGGGGTTTCATTGTTTAGAATTAACAAGAAATTTTCTTTATAGACCAGATGAAATCAATTTTGAATCATATTCTTAAGAGTCTGAAAAAATCTCAATTCTGTAATTTTAACTTATCATAATTTCATTAGCTATACCAACAATAATGTTTCTTTTAAAGGCCTTAAATGTCTTTCATAGATTATATCATTTATCAGATTTGGGAGGTAAAAAACTTATAAGTTAAAGCAAATTATTTCCGTTATAAGTGCAGATACAAATTAGCCAAGGAGTAGATTTCAAATCTCTCAAGAAAGCCTCATGATTCATTCACCTGTCATTCAGCATATATTTATGTTGTATGAGGGATCAAAAATTTTCATGAATAAACTCTATTTTCATTTCTTAGATCAAGGTTTACTTCCTCTGTGCTGCTACATTTTTGTTTTCATCAGTCTCCAAAAAATTGGCTTGATTTGTTACTTTTGTCTACTCTGTAAATCTCTGAGTGCTGTAAGACTCCTCCCAGCAAGAACACTTTCAAATGGCCCACAGTTCCCCCACGTCTCTCTTCCCGAAGGCAAACACAGATACACTTGTTGCTTTGCTAAGGAACTATACAGGACATTTATTTTCAATGGAGTAGTTATAAAGCTTAATAATATTATAGATTAATTGAAGAAAGTCATATTTCCTTTCTTCCTGATTCTCTCAATTATGGAAGCAAAGTTTGAGAGACTCAAAGGAATGTTTTTACTTTTAAAAAGTTTTCCCATAAGAGCCACTCTATGACTTCTGTTTACAGTTCATTGTACATGTCTAACTGTAAGACAATGTATAGCTGTAAGGGAGTCTGACAAAGTATTTTTACTTTCCAGCTTCCATAATAGAGTTCATCTTTCTAAACTACTAGTTAATAAAATCTACAGTAAATTATTGTCTTACTTTCTGGTTGAATAGTTATTGCCTATCTTCTTCAAATTTTAAAAACCTGAAGTAGATTTGGTACAACATTGCTCTTTAAACTTACTCACCATTTTAACCTTAACTGAAGTTAATGAATTTGGAAGGAAGAGGATTATTTCTAAATTTGTTCAACATGGAGAACTGTAAAAGTAATTGATGGTTCATCATTTTAATTTTATCACTAAAAGACTCTGTTTCAGAGCCCAACTCTAAGACCATACCATCTCAGATTTGAATCCAGGTTGTGTATTTTAGGCAAGTGACTAAATTTCACAAAGTCTCAGGTTTTTTCTTTAAAATGCAGATAAATATGTCTAGATCATAAGGCTGTGGGAATTTAAAGAAGCAATATGTGTTTATGCTTAGTTCAGTGCCTAGAAGAAATTAGATCTTAATATATGATAGCTATTGTTACTTTTAGTGTTAACTATTATTTAGCAACTCAGATTGTGGCATAGTGTTAGTTCAAATTACTTTCTTAATTTGTATTAGCTATCAAAGTATAGTTGAACAAAATTATATTAATTCAAAAAACCCTGTCATTGCACATATGTAGAGAAAGTTGCATTTGTTTAGCACAACATGAAATGAATATTTATTAACATCCAATTAATCACATTGTAAATGACATTATCAGAATAATATATAAAAATCAGTGGGTGTAAAAATACCTATAGGATTTGGGTCATACATATAATTTCCTAATCTGACTCAGTTTGTGTATACTCGATGCCATAAACTTGCTGAGAATTTGGTTCTCATGAACTGGAAGACAAAACTTAGAATCAGGCCATGTAAGTGGCCTGGTACAAAATCCTATTATCAACCCATTATTTAAAAATTCAGAGATAGATGTGTTAACATTTAGAAAGAGGTTTGAACCTTCCTTATCTCAAGGTTTCATGTTTTTATGTTGTATATTAGTTTCCTAGGGCTGCCATAACAAAGTATCACAGATTGAATGGCTTAAACACAGAAATTTATTTTTTCACAATCCTTGAAGCTAGATGTCCAAGATCAAAGTGTTAGCAGAGTTGGTTTCTTTTCCTCAGCTTATAGAAGGTCATTTCCTCTCTGTGTCTTCATATGGTCTTCCTTGTGTACATTTCTTCATCCTAATCTCTTCTTATTATAAGGACATCAGTCATATTGGATTAGGGCTCAACCTAATGATCTCATTTTATTACCTCCTTAAAGATCCTATCTCCAAACACAGTCATATTCTAAGATATTAGGGCTTAGGACTTCAACATATGCATTTGGGGGTGACACAATTCAGCCTATAAAATGTGGGTATTAGATTGTGAAATAGTGGATATAGAAAGGAGCATTCTTAATTTTGTTTATTCAAATCTTTGATCTATAAAGTAATTTTTAAGTCATATTCTAATTCTAATGGCTTTCTTATTGTGAAAAAATAGGGCAGTGGTGCTGTAATAATTGATGGATTTCCTTTGAAACTATCTAATAGCTTATTTTTAAAATCATATGAAGTGTTTAATTTTTAAATTAATGCTTTGATGCATTGAGAATATCCATTTTCTCTGCATGGTCACAAAATGGATTACAAAACCAAAAATATGGCTTAGGTAGTTAGAAACACCTGTTTGAAATTTATGCAAAACTAGGAACATTTGAATACCTTGGCAATGTATTTGTAGAACTTAATAGAGACTATCATTTATTCTCTTGGAAATTAAAGATTAATTAAAACTAAATCCCTATTCATAAGTTTTCTGCTGTTATGTATTTTGCTAACTATTTTTACTCTTTTTATTGCATATCTGAGAATGTGTTATTGGTGAATTCTTATTTATCATAATCATTATCATCTGAGACCTAGTGGAATTATTTTTTAGCAGATGCTAGTATTTATAATTATTGATTGTGTGCAACTTTGTGTATACATAGCATAAGAGGAAATTATTGAAAGCACAATATTTATTTTCCTTGTCTAATGTGCCATAGTGCTTCAACAATTGTAATGCTGAAAAAAAAAATAATGTTTGATGAGGCACAAGGAACTGTTCCCAGAGGCTCACACAGAATGGCACGTGGTAACTTCCAGGAAAACATTTTAATAGTAGTGAGATTTTCTTTAATGTCTGCACAGTTGTAATACAAATTAGGTAAAAATAACAAAATGTATAGATGTATTCTAGAGTCATTGTATTTATTTTGCCTAGTATGTACTTTTCCTGAAAGTCACTTCCTTCTACTAGATATTTATTATGCACAATTATGTATATATATATATATATATATATATGGTGTGTGTGTGTGTGTGTGTGTGTGTGTGTGTGTGTATTTATTACATAAGTATGCTTGGCTTTATAAGTTTTCACATTAGCTGGTTATGTAACACAGCATGCAATTTTGTCCTTTGTTAAACATTTCCAGTGGTTTATATTGTTTTCAATAGATGAATTAGAAAATCTCAGAAAACTGGTGACTGAAATTGCAATGGGAATGGTACAATCCATTCTGAAACCTGCCTTTTGGTGTTTACCTCAAAACATGCTTCTGTGTGTTTGCTTGATTTACATTTAGCAATATCTACGTGCAAATAGTAATCATACACCAAAGTAAACAGGACTATATGCAATTGCTTCCTCTGTTTCTTCAATTGCAGTTGCAATCCCATAGATTTCCATCTCGACAGTTAGCATAATTAGAAAATTCTCTTTGTCTTATTAAATGTGCCTCTTCTCAATAGAATTCACTTCATTGCCAGCAAAGAACAGAAAATATACTTCAAATCTAAAATAGGAAATCAAGGGGGGCTGTTTTATTTTTATCTGTCTTTGTGCCAGTGACATTATTATCAAAGGATATTGTAATGCTGAAAATGTACTTTGGGGATTTAAATCACGCGTTAGCCTGGAAAGCAAAAAGTGCTGTAGGGCCCATGCAATATATTTTCTCATTAATCTGATTGAAAGATTATCCTTCCTATAGCTATGAAAAGTCTAATACTCATATATCCATCTTCTATGCTAGTAAAATTCAGCTTTATGCAAAGTCATTGTCTCTTGTGTTGAGAGTCCAAGACTTTTCTTCTCTTGGCATAAGTCCATTTGTATTAAAATAAAGTCAAAGCAGGCCACCATTTCATGCACACATTTTGATTATTTCATAAGCTGCTGTGGAAAATGGAAGTATCAGCAAGCTATGCAGTTTCCTGGTAATGTAATGCTGTCATTACCTCAGTGGTCATGTGAGAAAGTTTAGCTGTACTGTCTTTGACAAATGTTCAGTGAGTCAAAACAGTGCATTTAAATGAAATGCAGATATGAATGAGCCATTATTGCAATCACAACTCCAGCTTAAAAATTATCTTCTGTGAATATATACACTTACTCTGTAACCTGACATTTGTGGTACAGAACTAGCTGTGCATTTACTCTCCCACCATTCACCCGCCTCTTTTCTGTACGTCCTCCCCCAGACTCAGAATGAAGGAAGGTATTATGATCAGAGGCTGTATGCAGTAATTGAAGACACTCCTGATGATTCCATGCAATCAGAGTGACACGTTATCTGTGAAGAAAATTAAGTAAAGAAACAAAGCAGATTTATAGGTTGCTTTGCTATGGTCAGTGCCTCTACAAAGATTAGCAAATGTACACATATAAGCACCATCAAAAAAAAAAAAAGAAAAAAGGAAAAACAAAACAAAACAGAACCAACAACCACTTATATGCTTTTCCACATAAGAGGCTCACAAAATTTTGTATAACCTTAGTCGTAACTCCCAGCACTTAGCAATTTTAAGTTTTAATGAAACTACAGAAAATGTCTTAAACTGAATGATTTCTATTCAGAGCACTCAGAGTGCTGATACCATGAACAGTATAGATGGCTCCAGCCATAACTGTCACACAGATAATATTCTTTTATGCCTCAAGACACTAAGATGATGCTGTAGATAACCAAAAGAAATAAGCTGCCACTATCACTAATCTGCAGCTTTGAAACCGTATAGCTTTTGCATGGTTAAGAGAAGGTACAATCACCTACCAGTGTAATAGAGAAGACATTTTAAAAGTGAACAGGACCTGGAAGAATTAAGGCTTTCATATTTATTTGTAATCCATATGCACCATGGATCAAATCATCCATATCCGATTTTATGTGTTTATGTATGACAATTGGAAATGCAAAATGAGCTGGGGACTTTCCATTCCCCCAGGACATTTTTGCTAATGTCGTGAAATGAAAATCTAAGGAGTATTTGGCCTTAGTGTTTCCTTCAGAGGTTAACTTTGGAAATCTTAAGTGTGTTCTTATGGCTGGATTTGTAATGTATGTAGCAGATTAGAATGTATTATGATATTCAGATGCACCACCCAAACAGTATAAAAAAATTGCTGTCTGTATTTTTCTCACCCAGCAAATATTGCTTGAGGGCTTTTCACATGGATAAAATTGAATTTTACATTCCAATTGCATAATGTGACTTATCAGCTACTTTCTGTATGTGTGAGCCTGGGGTTTGGTGAACACAAATCATAACCAAAGTTGGATGAACATCTTCCATAAAGCTAAGATACTAGATCCATAAAAAAAGAACATAATTAGGTTTATGTCTGGAGCTACATTTTGGGGTGAAATACATCATTTCATATCACAGTGGAATGCATCTTTACTGGCGAGGAAAAATACTATTCCTTGCTACTTGCCCATAAGAAAAAAATAAATATAAGATCAAAATGAATTTTGAAATACCAAAGGTATTTATTTTTATTTAATTTCAACGGTTGTTTTTTATATTCAGTTTGGAAATCTCAAATCAGAAATCCTTTCATTTGAGAGTACAGGCTGACATTCAAGACTCTAGGAAACAGAGAAAACATAATGATAAACCAAATATCATGAGAATTGGACCCTACGATAAAACCATTTTCTCATTATTTGTTCTAAGAATGTGATAGCTTTCCAGGGAAAAGAAAAAATCTACTTGAAAATGTAGAGCAAGATATACAATTTTTTTAATTGAACACAAGAACTATCAATACTAATCTGCTAATTTGTGCCCCAAAATGTAATCATATTGTTGGGACAAAAACACAATGTATTCAGGAAGCTATTAAATGCACAGCAGTATTTGAAATCGAACCACAGTGACTTCTTGTTATGGCAGGCTGACATTATTTGTTCTTGTATATAGTTACATAATGATCTCTGAAGCCAGCTTTAAAAACTGTTCTATAAAACCAGTTAACAGATGTCAAAATCTGACTAAGAGTCAACTTTCTAAGACACTTACTTTACAGCTACATTTAAGAACCTTTTGTCTACGTTAAAAAATAAAAATCCAAAACCAACGTATTATACCATTTTCTCTCTCCAAAAGATCTCTGTTGCACAGTAAACTCTATTGCCTTTTATTCCAAATTTGTTAGGGATGTCATCATCCAGTGGTCATTAACAAAAAATATGCACCACTGAAATTATGTCAATGTGAAATAAAAGATTATGATTTTTTTCTGTCTGCTTTACTAACACAGCATACAGTTTTTACTCTGTATAAAGATTATCTTTCTATAGAAAGTTTGCATCATTTCAAACATACAAAAGACAGTATAATCAGAAATCATTTTATCTATAACATTATCATACTATTATGGTCATATCTTGTAACATAATAGGATTTGCTGTGAATGTCATCTTGTAATATGAAAAAATAAAAGAGTGATGGTGCTATAGCAGCCAGTAGTATTGTGGACAAATATTTTGGATCATTATTTTCTAACTCAAAGTAAATGATTTGTCCTCACAATAGTTATAAAATAAAAATGAAAATACACTTAAAATAATTAAACATTCTCTTCCCTTTTCTAGTGTCTATATAAAACAACTCAAAAATTAGTATACACAAAAAAGAAAAAAAAACATTTTCAATGCTTTTGCATATTTCTCAAATAAAGAAGGTGGAATCTAGAAAATAGAATTGTTACAGTAAAACTGCTTTCTGTTCTGTGAAAGCCCTTGTTTTTGTAATTGTAAATGAAGCTGTTTCATCTGGTTTATATGCTGCTGTTCCCACTATTGCAGCTCAGGGCAATACAAATGATTAGTTGCCTGATTCCAGATTCATACAGGCTCAACTATAACAACTAGACTCCGGCATTTAAATGACTGAACTGATGTGAGAACATAAACCATTCCAGACCATTTATACAAATGGAACCGGCCAGGCATTTTATCAAATCTCCTATTACAAGAAAAAACCCTGTATCACCTCCATGCAATTCTTTTGTTTGTTTGTTTTTTACTCACAAAATATTGGGGTGTGCTTTATGCTAATTTTTAATTTTAAAAAGTTTTGCTATAAATACCACCACCAAAATGATATTTTCAGGTCACAGCTGCAAATGGTCAAAGCCTCATGTTTCACTCAGTTACATTTCAGTGAAGAGGTCTCTATAAAAAATATTTCCTTCAAAGGAAAGCATCTTTTTCTGCAAATTAAATTTCTGAGAAGTTTCCCTGGAATACAAAAGTGTGGATTTCAACTGAGCTCAAAAGATACAATTTACATATAAAAATCAATCATTCTATTTTGGGTTGAACATCAAAATTACGTGCCTAAGCTTTCATATTGGTAATTTCATATTCCTAAAGAGTTTGAAATGTCAGTGAATACTCTCCAAATCTTCATTTCTACCTTTCACCAGAAGTTCTAGAATGTCAGTTTGAAAAATTGCATGAACTGTATGAAGTTTTACAAAAAATTTCAACACATAATTTAAACAGCCTCCTAAATTAGCACAATTGAAATTTAGATTTTAATACCATGGTTTATGAGCTTGAGCTTCTGCCTCCCTGAAGTTAATGGAATAGTAACTGGCAATAATATATGTGAAAAAGATTAGAAAGAAATAACTGAATTTTTTAAGCCACCCAGGCAGATTAGTCCCTTTACTTACAATAATAATGAACACTATGAACAACATGAATGACAATGAACGGCAGAACAAGAACAAAATGGAGAGCACGACTTTTATGAAGGTTTATAAGAAAAATTAAGAACCAGGCAGAATTTTATTAACTGAGATGAAAAATTAGTTCAATTTTTTTAAGACTAGAGCAGCTTTAGGTTCCCAGCAAAACTGAAGGGAAGGTAGAGAGAATTCCCCTATACCCCAGAGATAATTAGAGCAGGCAGTGACTTTATCTATGTGATGGTAGTAGCTTGGAATGGAAAATAACTGGTAAGAACAGACTATTTAGGGGGTGAAATATGTGGATAGATGGAAATATAAGCCTAAGTTTCCCAACCAACCAATGGTGATAAGGGGATCTCATATAGAACAAACAGTATATGCGATGTCATGAGGAATATATAAGCAGTTTGATATTATGGGAACATCAAGAATAGGGAGGAACACATTAAATGAAACTAGGAGGTGAACAAAGATCAGGTTATAAAACGATCTTAGACCATAGTAAAGATCTTTAATTTTATTATTTAGGCCACTTGGGACAGGGGATTGTCAAGAAAGATATTTAGTATGGGAAACGGATGATAGATTTGAGACTATTTGTGCTAGTTTCAAGTAAGGAATCCATATGAAGGGATTGTGGTGTTGAGGAGAGGGTTCCTGGGGGTTCAGGCTAAGTAAGGGAAACCAGAAAGCTACTCCTTTAAGCCCTAGTGGGCACACCGTCTGCAGTCACATACCCCTTAGTGAATCCATACCACCACCTACTAACCACTACCACAGAAATCATTGTATTTGGGGTAACCATGTACCTGTCTATGCCATAACTCACCATCCGTCCCAGCCTCCAACCCACCTTCGAGATGATAAACTCATTGAATGTAAACTTTGTCGTCTCCCTCCCCCATACAAACCATAGTGTGGTACATATTAAGGCTCAATAAGTGTTTAAATGCATCAATAAGAATTTTATGGAAAATTAAAAACATCACTGTGTAACATTAGGCCTGTGTTGTTTCTAGCTATTTCTACAACCTGAAATCAGCCACACATTTATTACTATTTTAGATACCTACTAAACTTGTAAAAATTGCATGAGAATGGAATTTTTAAATTTAATTCCAAAGTTATATCTCATACATAAGTTTACAAACTTTATCTTTCATATAATGAATATCTAAAAGTTAACTTATAAAGGAAGGCAACTAAAGTTGATTCAGTACTCTCTGAGTCTCAAAACACTGTTATATGGGGGTTATTACTAGGGGTCATAACTGGAGGTCTAGGGATACCTGAATCACATCTCTTTCCTTTCTACTGGAAGTATGAAATTAAAATAAATTTCTTTTTTCAAAAATAGAAAACAGAATAGAGAAATGACTTTAGTAAGAGTTACACAAGTTTCTGAGATAAGCAAAGGTTGAATAAAAGCCAAGCTGATGCTTATGGCCTAGGCTCAAACCCTACATGGAGCTTCAAACTTCTATCTAAAAATAAACCTTGGATCCACACAGTTAGGTAAGCTGGCAAGGAGAGGGAGATAAACAGACCCCAGGAGAGTCCCTGGGTCCATTTAAACACCAATTATAAGGAAGCAGGAGAGAAAGGTTCCTTTGGAGCCCTGTTCTATCTAGTTGATTCCATTACTGCATTTGGAGTAGAAGAGGAACATCCAGGGGTCTGAGGTAGGAATATGTAAAAGGGAGTGGGAGTTTTTCTTTTAACACAGTGTCTCTAGCAAGAGATAACTTTGGCTCATCAGTGCTTGACAATCTTGCCAAAATAAGCCATAGAGATCCTTTCTTTACAGAGTAGATGATATTACTATTATTTTATGGATGAATAAGATGAAATTTAGAGAAGTTATATGGTTTGCCAAAAGGTACAGAGGTAGAGAGGCTGAAATTTTTACCACATTTGCCAGGCTTTAAATCTGTGCTCTAACTGAAACCATATGGGAGAGCCTTAGTTGATGCCATTTGGTGCACAAGATCCACCTAGTAAACTCTGTCGAAACACTTAACTCCTCAGAATTGTCAGCTGATAAAACGGCTGCTGCTTAAACCATTAAGTTTTGGGGAAGTCTGATATGCAGCAATAGATAGCTGAACTACATGCATTTTCTGAGAGTATCTTTATTTAGTACTGTATACTTTAATAAAACATGCATGTCCTTACTGATTAAGGGGTTAGAGGGAAGGGAGCCCCACTTAGCTTAATGTTGAAATTCATTCTAGAACCACAGTTGATCTGAGATCACTAGTAGAGGTCTGGAGAGCTTCCCAGATAGTCAAAGCTTAAATAAACAAAGTATTGTGACTTTTTTTTTTAATGAATCAAGATCATATTACATACCTTCACCAGAGAAGTAACCCTTGGCAAACACTGAAGAATAGTCTATTGACCCAACTTTCAACAAATATATAAACTAACAATACTGTATCATTTAATTAAAAAAGTCAGTATTTCCAAGTTAGAGCCCTGTCAAAAGCAGAAAAAATCATGTTCCTGTACATTATGATTCTCAAAATGTAAACAAAAGTATGATACTTTTTTTCATACTCTGCCTATGCATCTCACTTCTTTTACTCAGGTACTTTTAAGCAATTTCTCTGAACTCAAACATTTAGCTGCTAAGTGGATTTGGCTCTTTTCAAAATGTTTTTACATAAATGACAATAGTAGCAAATAAAAATGTTGTAGTTTGCCTGGGCGATTATTATTATCAGCAGCAGGTTCTTGTGAAACATAAGATTTTTAGCCTAATTATTGAGAAAAGCTGTATGGAATCGACCTTTCAAGCATATAAATGATTGAAATAAAGATTTAAATGTAATCAAACGTTTACATGTTATGTTGGTCAATGGAAGTTATATTTGTGATTGTGAATTATGCTGAAAGTTAACATTATTAAAAGGAAACAAGAAACATGATGATTAATAATTCATTAGCATTCTTTCACCTTCCTTTAAAATAAGCTATTACCTGAATTGTGGGAAAGCAGATAATAGACTATAATTTATCATTTTTCAGGGACTAGAAATGGTCCTATATTATAAATCCTTGTTTTAATTATCTAGCCTGATATTTTGATAACCAATATTATAACACCAGGAGTCTCAGAAGATACTGTAGGAGAGATATTTTGACATATTTAGTCTACATTTCTTGATTTCATAGTGAGATTGTAATGAGGAATTCCCATTTACTCTTGAGCTCAGCATTTAGATAATTGAATAATAAACCACAATCAATGAGAACCTTTAAAGATTGTCACTCTTATGTTAAGATTGAACTTAAAAAAAATAGCTTCTTAGCTTGCAAACATTTTTGGCTGAACCCCATTTGGTATTCAGAATGTAAATGAGATTTGTTATCAGGCAGGAAACCTGAAACTGATTTAACCTAGATATTAATCTTCATATTAAGGACATATTTACATTTCTTGCATAGCACAGTAGGTTAGCACTAAGGAGGATCTGCATTTAATTTTTTTAAAATGGCTTAGCTCAATTGATGTACAGTGCATATTTCTCATTTTAACTATTTTGTTTATTTCATAGATTCTTTTATTTTCCCATGGTCATGTTAAGGCTTGCTGGATTGAAAATATGCCGCAAATAGAAGCCAAACCACAGTAAAATGACTCTGCCTAACCCTAAGAGTTCCAGTCATTTCCTTTTATATTTTATAATAAGATATGACAACTCAATTTAAAGAAAATACACAATAGTTGCTGACTACAGTGAAAAGTTTATATTAAAATAATGTGTTGCTGTGGGGAGGTGGATAATTGAGCATTCAGTAGGTATTTTCTGGCAGGGCTCCTGAAATAAGCAAAAGTAATATCTGTTAACAGAGGATAAATGCAGATAAAGTTACTCTAGTCAGTAATTAGGATTTTACAGATCCCTGTTTAAATGCTGATGCAAGAGAAAATGAAGAAGGCTTCACTTAGTCATTAAAGTTGAGCTGATCCAAACTCTCTCAGTAAGACCTGACCTTTGATTGAGCCCCGTTCCTACTAATATGTGACTCCGCCAGTTTTCTTCTGCATGTAATGAAGAATGAGCACACTTGAGAAGTACAAACAAAATCTAACTGAAACTGTTAATTTTAAGATGTGACTGGGTGGGGTAGGGGGGAAGGGTTGGGATTTGTAACCGGAAAGCTCTAGTAAGTTTCCCTAGATTTCAAACAGAACCTTTGGTTATTTTGTCTTCTTCAGCCATCTTATTTAATTCCAGGAAATAGAGTTGTAACTCTTTGACATCATGAAGGAAGAGGTGAGGTGACCAGGTATCAACTTTTTCAAGGGGATAGTTCTTAGAAAATTCCAATTGACTACTCTCTCCTTTCCTTCAAGAGAATTTATAAAATCAACGTACACAACATCTTCTCAAGCAGTCGTGTTCACCAAAACAACAGTAACTTGAATGATCAAATTAGTGTTAAGAATAGGAGAGCAGGTATTTTTCCTCAAGAAACACTACAACATGAAAGTACCTGTGCACTGAATACTGCCTTACAAACAAAAATCTAAAAGCCAAACTTATTCCCAAAATTATAAGTCAAATAACTCCTCCCTCCTTTCCACTTTGTTGCCAAAAGGGATTATGGGGTGCTAGCAATGGTCAGCCTTCATCCATTACCATTTTTGCTTAGGAAATTTTATAGGAATCTAGAGATGATTAATATGGATCATCATACTCCCTTGCAAAAGAAAAGAATTGGGGACTTTGGGGTTATCATCACTTATTGTGCTTTGAATAATTTCTCCCACAATGTTTCCTTGCTACTTGGCCCAGTAAGGAGGTTTTTGCAAGCATAAGTAGGATGGATTAAAGCGGGGAGAGAATAGAGTTAAGGAAGCAATTAGTAAGGTATTTCAAAATGTATTGGGGTGAAAGTCTCCATTATCATTTATCGTTGTTCTTTAGCTAGAACCTAGAGACAAGCCTCTAATCAAGCATTACTGTAAATGATAGACACTTGAACCTCTATAATCATAAACTTCTCCATAGGCTTGGGAGCTTCTCATTCTATTCCCACTAAATCCCCTTTATCCACTTGATCAAGTGTCCTGTCAACTCTTGCTCAGTTACCTTAGGTCATCTGGGATGAGTATTGACTGCTTTCTTCCATTACTAGTCTATACCTACCCCTGGTTACTATCCTTAGATATTTTTTTGCTCTAAGGTTAATTACTATAGCTCTGCCTTTTTACTTGAACAGAGGGAACTCCTTGACCCCTACCCTAAGTTAAATCCCTCTGTTATATAGTTCCATAGGACCTTATATTACACTCATTTTTAAAAAATTGAATCACTCAACAAATACTTGTGGAGTGCTTATTCTGTTCTAGGTATAACAGTGAACAAAAGTTCCAGGCCTCATAGAGCTTACATACTATAATTATATGCTATTTAAAGCCTTCAGATCTCCAGCTAAAATAAAACTCTTTGAAAGCAAGAATTATAACTGTCTTTTCATCACTGTTTCCCCAGCACTTTGCAGAGTACCTGGAATATTGAAAAGGTACAATGAATATTTATTGAATTATTAAATAAATAAATAAACATTGCAGTTTTACAGAAACATAGATGTTTTATTTGTTCATGAGCAAAATTCAGCAGTATAAAATTACCAGTAAAAAGTGTCTATAAAAAGTGACCTAATGAAACTATTAGACTAAAACACACTAGTACATGTGCACCAGCCATATGACTGCATTGCTACTTACAAATAAACTATTTTCTAGAAAATTATTTGGTTTGTTTCATGTGCTGTGTTTTCAACAGACAGCAAGGCATTGATTAAGCACGTCCTAATATTCAGTTTAAGTCAATGTAGTACAATAAAACACATCATTCATACTTATTAAAGTGACACCAAAGAACCCATCCTAGAATTCTAGGAGCAAAATATGTGACATAAGATTCAGATGTAAACAATTTTTCACCTTATAGTAAACACACATACACACACACACACACACACGCACACCCCATCTTCACAAGATCCTTTGAATGAATGAGTTGAAGCATTTTTACTGTTAATATGGCGTTTAAAAGTGCGAGTTTTTGATTGTATTAATGAGAGCAGGGAGTTCCCAATGATGAAAAAGCTAAAGTTGTATGCCTGCATGAAGACCAGAATTGCCTTCAATTGTCTTATATTTTGTTCCTAAATTTATCTGTAGCCAAGATTAGAGAAAATAGACAAACACAGACATAATCTAGGTCTCTTCACTCACCAACTGTTTCAGCCCATGGAAATGGTTAAATCACACAAAAAAGAGTGCCATGAAACTATGCATCACATATGATCCCTTTATTTTTGAAGTATCAAAAATAAGCCCACAAGATAGTATTAGAAGTAAAAGGAAATTATTGGCTCCTTGAACAAAAAATCTAGTAATAGCTGGTATTAGCTACCATTTAATAGCGGGTACAAGTGATATCACCAAGACCCATTTCACAGCTTGAGATTCTCAGAGTTGGCTTCATTCTCAGTCATTGCACATGATGGGAATAAAGCATCCATATTCTAAGTCTCATATATTCATGCCAACAACAATCGAGGCACAATGACCAGGAGGGTTAATTTGGGGGGAAAGGGTAGCAAATTTTATAAAGTATATTATAGAGTCCAACAGAGTCCATATTTGTCACATGAATATGTTACAACTTGCCCCAGTAAAAACTTTACTCTTTCTGCTGAAGAAATAAACAAAACACAAGTCCCATGAAGCCAAGATCTAATGAATGCTCATCTCACCAAAAGGTACAGAGCCGAGTTTCTCTGTCCTTTTAAGGGGTATTTGGAAATAGTGCGGGTGCTTTTGGTTCACATAATGACTGGGCTGTGATATGGCATTGGGTGTTCAGGATCTGAGGTTTTTCACCATCCTGAACTTCCTTGATAGTGCTTTACAATGACAAATTATTCTGCCTGAAAGGCCAACAGCGCTCCCTCTCACTGACACACAGCAACAGAGAAATGCCTATAGTGGCAGAGACCAAACAGTGATGGACTTGTTCGGTGAAATGGCAGCCACCTCTTTTGAGACTGTATTGACAATGGCAAAACAGTTTTCTCAGCAATAAAACTGATAAATTCTGAACTTAAAATGAAACTTTTTGGAACATTGTGTATTTTTAAAAGCAACCTTTGGTAAGAAAAAATCTAGTGAGCCTATCTGAGCAATCCACCTGACCCTTCCTTCTATTTCTTTCCCTGAACACCGCTCTTTGAATTTTTCTAGAGAATGGGCCAATTCAGGGTGGAGGTTTGTTCCCAAGGCAATCAGCCTTTCACTACTGGTCCTAAGGTTTACCCATCTCCCACACCCCCAGTCATTCCTCAGGTACCTTAAATTACACCCAAGCCCATCTCCACTCAACCTAGCCAGTGCTTCTAAATAGTTCCAGATTCCACCAATGGGCGCAGAGCCGGATCCGGCCCTCCCTGGTCCGGCCCCTATTCTAGGTAAGTCCAACTCCCGCCAGCCAGTGCAGAGCCAGGTTCTGGCCTTTTATATCTCTGGCTGCAGCTGGAACCTGCCCTCCTCGTTGGCATTTAGTTTCCTCCACTCTAAGGCTCTTCGGCGTGTCTGGCTGCTGTCCAGCCGTCCTCTCCCTGCTCTGTTCTAATTCGTCTTTTCTAACCAATCACTGTAGAGTTACCCTGCTAGCCTAGGTAGAGCCCTGGACCCACCCACTCGTTCCCGGGGCTGTGCCCAGTTAAAAAACACACACACACAGAGTAAGGAAGAATTGAAAATGGATTTTAAAAAAGGCAAGCACTAGGTGTTGCCTCCAGAGTCTGTTGCGTGTGGTTGGACAAAGTACAAAATGCATGTGTATACAGAGTTGTAATCCCTGAGCGTTAAGTTTAATCACCGTCAACAAATTGTATATGCCATCTACATAAACTCCTAACCTCCTGTTATTGTTAATTTGTACAACATAGAGATCAAGATTTTACTTTGAAACCAAGGTGAGAGAGCCTTATAAAATGAATCTATAACTATTTCTGCTTTTCAAGGTATACTAAACATTAGGCAATAATATATCCATTCTGATTTGCACGTGCTAGTTAGCAGTGACCTGTGATGGATTCCTGGCTCTGGAAAAAGCAAATAAAACTTCTCAGTCAGTTAGCAGTTGGCCTCAGTAAACAGCACAACTGAACTAGGGAGAAAATGGATGCTGGACACTGAGAGCCATATAAATACTGTAAAATAGTAACATAATAGCTGAAGTAATAAAAAATATGTTGGTAGTAGAGATCAAGAACACTAGGGAATTAAGAACATTTTATAGGTGGTGGAATTACATTTTGAAGTCTAATTAATTAGTCTCTCCTTCACTTCTTTTTACGTGATGCTCCCTTTATATTACTCAGAATCATCCCTTACTTCAGGAATAGTTAGGAAGAGTCAGTATGTAGCTCATTAGTTTAAAATAAACATTTCAATTCACAGAAGTCAGAGTAGCACTGACTATATTAAAATAAAAATAACTGTAAAACAGAAAGATGGGTTATATTGTGTCCCCTTGACTCTCCATTAGATAAGCGCCATCTGATCTGGAGAAGAAAAAGATGGTGGGTGCGTGGAGAGAACATCCCACAAAGGTTTACTGATTTTGTGGCATGCAAAAAGAGTTCCACATCCTGCTCTTCTCCTGAGAATAAGGAAAGAATCTCAGAAAATTTAAATACAGGAGGGATTGTTAGATTCGATTTCAGGACTATAGTCCTGAGATGACACCAAGCCTTGAGGAGAAGCCCAATGCTCTGTACATTGCTGGGCCAATAGATTTAAAATGGCTCTATAAGATTTCTAGAAAATTAGGTCGCATTTTTTTTCTGCATGTCCCAAGAAGGTTGTGTAAGTTCTTTCAAAGTGAGACAAACAGTGGGTCTGCAGAGATCTTGTGGTGAAAATAAAAGAACACTTTTGAAGAAGGTGAGGCACATAGGTTGCCTAGAGAGATCAGATAAAAACCCATTTTGTTTCTGCTGGTGCTTGCATAGAGGAAAATGACTGCTTGAGGACCACGCTGGGCAGTGTGTCTCCACAAAGACCAATGGAGTTTGGTGCTGATGTTTGAAGACCAGGGAGTATGAAGCTAGTGGGGATGGAGCACAATAATGAATGACCTCACACTCTTTCCTCAGTGACATATAAATCTCACGCAGTCCTAAATTGAAGGAGGTAGGATAGAAATTATGAATCAAGTTTACACTTGAAATGACAGAGAAATTTGAAGTGACTGAATTTGCCTGGAAATAATCAGATTATCTTTGATGACATCAAGTAGGTCAGACTTCAGAAGAATAAGCAGTTATAGGAAAATAAACTTGTACTTACCTAAATAGTACAATAAACTTGTGGAATGCCTTCCTTGAAATGGCCATAAATTGAGTACAATGCTAGTAGTGAGGAAACTTTCCTGGAAAAATCAGTTTTCTCATTTGTAAGTTCAGAGAAGTAAGGTTGCATCCAGTTCAAATCAGGCAAAAGCACCAGTTAACAATGGAGAGAGGGGAATGCAGATTCATGGCTATGACAATAGCATGACTAAATGCAAGGAAGCATTAAAGTAAGTGACTGGAAACAAGAAAGTACTATAAGGGAGGAGAAGATAACTTGTGATGAGGGGAGAGAGGAAATTCCTGGTCAGCTCGAAAGGAAGACATATCTTGACACTAGGGCCAATTTAGATCCAAAGTCATAGATTCAATAAGTCCTGTAATACCTGCTCATCACAATGTAGTTGGCAGACTAGCAACACATCAGCATTACCAGGAAGCTTATTAGAAATGCCAAGCCTCAGGGCCCAACCCAGAGCAACTGTATAAGAATTTCAGTTTTGACAAGACCCCTAAGTGATTCGTTTGCACAAGAAGCACAGCTCTAATTGATCCACAGAAGAATGGGTAAGAAAATATGAATGTAAGTTCATGTGGGCAGGTAATTTTGGCTATTAGTTGTTCTATCCATAGTATCTGTAAGAGTGCTTGACATACAGTGAGTACATAATAAATAGTTGTTAAATATATGAGACTTCTTAACTTCACCTTCATTACAAAAGAAAGCAAAATGCTTACATATACAGTTGATCGTGTAACTTTTGAATATGAAAAGCAGACTTAGTCACTTAATTGCCTAGCCAATAACTAAAAACAAAATTAATGTCAAAACTTTGAAAGTTTCCTTATTTATATCAAATTAATCAATACTTTGGCCCTTTCACTACTCTTCCATATAATAATGAAAAGACATTCAGAACTTCACATTTTTATATGTTGCTGGTTGGTAAGAAAATATTGCTTATAGAATTAATTTATTTCTTTTGATCCATAACTAAACTGATTATTCATTCAGAAACATTATTTCTACATTCTGTGAATTACACTCAGTGTTCTGGAGGAAAGTTTGAAACATACACAATCATTGTCTTAAGTGAAAATGCAGGGGGAGAATAAAAGTTTAAACTAACTGCACATATTAATCAGAAGAGAATTAATTTTATACAATAGAATTTATAAACAAAACAATGAGAGACTGTATCAAGCATATACAAGACAAGAAAATGCCAAGGCTTGACTGATTCATCAGGTAAAGATGCAACATGCCACTTTTAGATCCATACAGTGTATTACTTATATAGACAATGAAAGGTAGAGTAGCCAGAGATGGCAGCCAAAGCTGCCACACACCAAAACAGACAATACCAGTCGGTCAACGTGAGTTATGGGATATCCTATCACTGAGGAACAAATTGTAGACTATAGCTAAGCAGTTTTACAGTTTGCAGTTCTGTTCTGAGAGGGACCAAGCAGAAAGCCCCATATCTCATCAGAATCCTGATGGCGATAAGTAACTGTGTCCTGATAGCCACTCAGGTGAGATAGGAAGGTGAGGGGGAGAGTGCTTCAAAGGGGCTCTTCTGAGGCCTCCCATCCAGGAGAATCATGGGACACTGGCAACAGTCAGATTAGTTGCAGGTCAAGTTCGAGTCTTTGCCTGTGTGGCCGATGTGGGTATGTGCAAGACCTCGAGGGCACCATGGTGGAGCTCTTTTCCTACAGAAGGCAGAATTAGGAATAATTAATTCTATTTGGATTCATTGTAGAGCCTTAAAAGGCCAAGAGGTTTTGTTAGTGTCATCAGTGTTTCTGCTCTCAAAAGTGGCATTGTATTACTGGGAATAGATTAAATGGAAAAGAGGTGAAATTCCCTTTCATCTGTTCAGTCAGAGAATGCCTGTGAAAATAATTCTTTGGTGAATAAGGTGGTAGTACATAAGGAAGTGAAGATGTGGACAGGGAAAACAAGAAGAAAATACAAGGTAGTGAATAGTGAATATGTGGAACTTGTCACTCTAAGAGATGGTAAATATAAACTGTATAAGCAGAAGCCAGTAATGTTTAGATATCATATCAGGCACAGCTTAATGCACGTCCCATGATCCTCTTGATTCCATAGTCTTCCAGCCCCTCAGTTGTTTGTCCCTCTTCAGCCATCATCATAGTATATCCTCCCAGAGGGACCACCCACAATCTGGCAGTCACAGCCTACTGACTTAGCCTGGGTATGTGTAGTGCCAGCACCTGGGGCTATTCACAAGGTCTGAATTCTCTACACTTTGGCCTCAGGGCCAAACCAGCCACAAGCATTGAATGGCAGTTTTCTCCATTACTCCCAGGTTGGATGCAGGCATAGTTTTCTAAACAACTACCAAAGGGACCAGAAACTACAACTCTGAAATGTGGGGCAGTTAATTCCCTGATAGGCAAGTTTCATTAAATGGAAAACAGAAGATGGGAGGATACATTTCCTCTCCTTTCTCCCTTCCATAGAGTTCTCCGAGCAATGTTTTATTCACACAGTGCATCCGAAGGAGTCATGAGTGGCTAAGCAGATGCATGTGTCAAGTTATGGGTGTATCTCTGTGGTTCTGCATAAAGCAGGGGGCAACGCAGTAACACGTTACCTTACATTGCTTTACATCCCTCTCTGTCTCACTACCTTTTTCTTTCAGTCTCCATGCTCTAGGATGTTACCTTCCAAATGAAACATCAGTACTTAGACCTTTGCTCCAGGTTCTTTTCTCTTGGGAACTAGAGCTAGGATGGATATATTTGTGGACAATCTAGGCACAAAATCAAGGACAAGATGGGTTCAGAGTTCCTCCTAATCTTTGAGATTGTGTGACATTCTCCTGGAAAAAAAAAATAATACTGTCAAAAACTCTTACAGTGCCTCGTACGTAGTAACCACTCAGTCAAAGGTGTATTATGTGAATCATACAATCAGAGTTGAATAGAACAAAAGGGCATAATAAAGTCCCCGGTTCCATATACGAAGAAGAAATCAATTGCTCTGCAAAAAGGCCTGCACTAACAGAGAGTTCACTGTATGAATGGATAGGAGAATCAGATGTAAGAGTTACTATTTTAAAAACATCAAACATACAAACAAATAAACAAACAGAAAACCCATTTGTGATACTTAATAACAAACAGGACCATTTAAATCCTTTTAGAATGTCTTTGGTTTATCACTTTTACTTTTTGCTCTTCTTTTTCTTGCTGCCAGCTGGAGACATTGTCTAAATTCCAACATTAACCTTTATATCACTGTCTTCTTCCCCCTCTTCCTATCCTTTTTACATTCTCTCAGTGATCTTAACCACTCATGTGACATCATGTTGTATCATTTGTATCCAAATAACTCTCACTGTATAATATGTGGTTACAACCTGTCAAATTATTTCTGTATATTTTCTTTAACTTTTAAACTATTCTACCTAGAATGTTCCACTGACTCTTCCCATTTTATGCATCAAAAACTAAACTCATTAGTACCACTAAACAGTTCTTTTTCCTACCTCTTTTATGACAGTGATATTTTGTCGTGAAGTATCTTTCTAAAAATCCCCATGTCAATTGAGCAAAGGTATTTACTGATATTGACTGAACTTATACATTGTGGAATTTCTGCCAATTCCACATTGGAATTCCTACTGCCTATTGCAGGACAGCTTTCCTCAGCTCCTGGATACATTTTCTTGCCCACTGGATACCAATCAACAGATCCTGGCCTTTTAGTTGCTG
The DNA here is from genome assembly GCF_003676395.1 of Aethalodelphis obliquidens. Taxonomy (NCBI): domain Eukaryota; kingdom Metazoa; phylum Chordata; class Mammalia; order Artiodactyla; family Delphinidae; genus Aethalodelphis; species Aethalodelphis obliquidens. The sequence continues at coordinate 2,051,830 of NW_020837977.1, read as the reverse complement.
ACTGTATGTCAGATATTCTAACGAAACCCTTTGGATCTTTTACAAAATTAATTTCACTCACTAGGTTCTCTAAAATGCTACCCACTTCAACTAAATTCACAGCTTAAAGAGCAAAACTTTATTTACTCAAATTAACACTAAAAATATATCAACCAGATGAAGGGAGAGGATGCAGAAAGATAGAAATATTTCCAACATTTCTGAAAACTTAGAAAAATGAAAATGAGATGAAGGGCAGGGAAAGGATATAAGTGCCAGTATGCTGATAGGAGAGCAAAAACCTGAAAGCCTGGATTCTTCTCCAGCACTTCTATTTGTCTTTCCATTAATCATTACAATAAATGCCTATCAATCTTTATTCAATAACAGACTCCAATTAATCAGATCCTTCTTTTGGCTTTGTTCAAAAGTTAACATTACTTGACTCTGAAAGAGACTCCAGTAAAGAAAAATTTAGCTCAAGATATCCTTAGTCCATTAAAAAAATTACAACCAATAGTCTTTTTAAAAAAAGTCAATATGCAATGTCAAAACAACCATCACCACAGTAGTCATTCAGAGTTCAGGCTCTAGGTCTACTTGGAATCCATAATTTGTTGAATAATATTGAACAATTAAGTTCCTTGTGACTCAGTTTGCTCATAATAGCATTTCCCTAATTTTGTTACTAATTAAATGAGATAAGTTACTTATAGTGTTTAAAAGACCAACTTGAATAATTGCACAATAAATGTGAGCTCTTCATTATGAAGTCCTTATTCTGTATCAGAACAACTCTTTGCGGGCTGAAGGACCATAACTTATGCATTTTAGTGTAATCCATGTTGTATAGCTGTAAGAAGCCACAGAACATTTGTTGAAGAAGTGAAATTTTCAAATACCAGTGATTTGATGACTGATGATTCTGAAATTTTCCACGTGGATCACCACTCTAGATGAATTAGATGAAATAGAGAATTAGAGTCGTCTTGTTAGTGTTGCTAGCAGGACATTTCATTTGGGAAAATTTTCAACCATTGTGAAATATCTAAACCAATGGGCATAAATGAGTATATGGTGAGTAATTGTATTAAACACTTTATATTTACTGAGCATTGACTATCAAACCAAGCATTATGTTAGACACTAGTGAGGCAAAGATGAGATAGATAAAATCCTTGCCTTCATAAAACTTATAATCTTTGAGTTATATGAGTCAGGTACAGGAAAGCAGCTGAGCCTGAGACAATAAATGTTGTACCACAAAATGAATAATTAAAGGAAAAGGTATAATGTGAGGAATGTTTCCGAAGGATGATTCAGCACCCATTGCAAGTTGCAAAGTTCTGATATTTTTAAATGACATTCACAAATTCATAGTAAATGTGACATGTCAGAATCCCCGAAGATTAAAAAGCTTCAGGTTTCATTTTTACATTTTTTTTTAAAGCAGAAAGTCTTAGGCTTCCACAAGGATCATATGTGTCCATAATTTCCCAGAGAAACTGACTGAGTTGCTAAACAATTCAGACAGAGTTTAAACACCTTTCCCAATATCTTCTTTCCTCTAAGGACTTTGGTTGGTCACTGTGTCAGTGAGGCAGTACCACTGTTTCAAACAGATTTCCTCCTTTATTGAGAGGTCAACCACAGAGCCCTGGGCAGGCTAAGGCAGAGTTCACCTTTGCTCTCTTCCTTGGCTGTGTCACGTACCTGTTCAAGTGGAATCCCCAGTTAGAGTCATCCCTGAGGCCAAGAACTTCTATTAAACTGCAGCAAGAATTGGTCAGCTATTTGCTCCTGGGAAAATCCTACTGCTACGACTAATAACTATTTCAAAAGAAATAAATGAGCATGTCATTCATCCTATGATTACAGGATGAGCTTCAAGGGAGTTGCTCGTCAGCAGGCCTTTCACATAACCCCAAGTTACTGAGTTCTTTCCCTAAATAGTGCAAATTGTCCCATGACAGGATTAAATCCTTTTCCAACCACTACCATGGCAAATCTGGTGGGAGATCACAGCATACAGTGAGATGAAGGGAATGTTTGCTACTTTATGGAGGAAGGCAAAATGGTATTTGTGCCACTTGAGTCAACAGAGAAATTAGTTATAAGGTTTTATATTCTAATTACATAAAATATAGTTATAATTTAAAGATTCAAGGGCAACGCATGTAATGACTGTTATTCCTAAAATATTAACTATATACCTGAGGACGCATTGTGCTACATTCTCTGTAAAGTGGGATCTACAATCATTGTGTACCACCACCACTAAGACCACCACCAAACCTTTACCTCATTGCTATTATTTCAAAATAAAATAGAATAGAAGAATGAATATGTATAACATTAATGCTTTATCCTCATCTATGGTTTTGACTTTCTATCTTCTGTATCTTCTTCAAAGTCAAGGATACCTATGAACCATCTGTGAAATCTTCCCTGGGAACAATTTCATTCTTTTCTCACCTTTCTTAGCATATTTTCTATACATCTCTCATGGTTTTTTATACATCTCTTTTGGTTTTCTATACATCTCTTATAGATCACATTTACCTTGGACTCTAGATATTTATGAACTTATTTAACTTTCTCTACTGAATGAAAATGAAATCTCTTTAAAATTAGGTCTATGTTTAATTCACTCCAGTTTAAATGCCTTCCTTATGTTAAGTATTCAGTAAATAAATGTCAATAAGTGAAGGAAAAGGGAAAGTTTAAAGATGAACAAACAGTGTATAATTTTCACTCTATTTGTCAAATGTGTTTTAAAATAAGCCTCACTTTTTTAAAACCTCTTTTTCATATCTGTGGTTTTCTTCTTTTTTTTCTATTTATATTCCTTCAACTTTTCCTTAATGGAGCCAGATGATAAACATCATGTCAGAAAGAACATACAGAAGCCAGTTGGAGGTAGCATGGCACTTTCCTTAGTTTTTTATAGATGCATCTCCTATTTGTCCACCAGGCCTCATTTCAATGCTCCCATCATTAGTTTGCTGTGTTGTACTCCAATTCTCAAAACTTATAATAGAGTTATTCTACTCTCTGTCTGTACTGATGATTCCTTTGTACTCATTTATTTACCTTTCAACCTTCAGCTCTTTTAGTTGTGACATTGCCATAGCTCTAGACAAGACATTTTCCTTCAGAAAGCCCTCCTGACTGTGTGTGTTGGGGGGAAGGGGGAGGAGTTGAAGCTTGATAAGACATCCATGCCAATAGAAAAGAACTGAATATATATGTGTGTATGTGTATATATATATATATATATATATATATATATATATAAGTTTTTATATATATAAAAACTTTTTGACTTATGTTATTTCTGCCAGATGCAAGATAATAATTTGTAAAATAGCTATACCCTGGCTACTTTAAAAAATGAAATTAAAATAAAAGAACATTATTACATACAGAAAAGCAATTTTCTTTTATGTTCTGCATCTATGCTATTTCATTTACTCAGACTGCTCCTTAAGATTTGTTTAGACTCTCAAGGTAAAAAGGAAAATATAATGGTTCATATAATTATCTTAATTAAAGGAAACCTATATTCCCAGTTAGATAAACTTTTGTTCTATTTCTAAGTTCTAATAGGATTATGAATCTTAATGTGAGGGACATTGATAAAAAATATATTTGGTAGAGCTTTTATAGAAGATGCAAAACAATTTCTCCATTAAGATTTTTATGAATGTAAAAGTCAATGATATTACAACAATGCTTACTTGAATGAAGACAATCTGTAATGAGCTAATAATTATAGACATTTCCAGGGCTCAAATTCATATAAATGTAGATGGAACATCTGTATGAACAAATGATTAGTATGTCTCTTAGATCATCTGTCATTGAAAAATTGTCAACTTAAAATTATTTGTCCAGAAAAATAGTCTTTGCACATGAGGGTGAAATAAAAATATTTTCAGATAGATAAAGGCTGAGTTAAGTTTACTGTGCTGTAAGATATGTTAAGGGAAGTTCTTCAGGCTACAGGGAAATGTCAACAAATGGAATTTAGATCTCTAAGAAAGACTAAAAATCACCCCAAAATGGTAGATGGTAAATATGAAAGATTTTCTTTTTTATTGTCTTAATTCCTTAAAAGTTATTTCAATATTTTAAAAAAGATAACATTATATTGTGAAGATTTATAATGTATATATTAATAAATTATGTGACAAAGTGCAAAAAGAATAGGGCTAAGTCTAATTGTACTTTTAAATTTTAATGTAAAGTGTAAATATTAACTCTAGTTAGATTGTAACATGTTAAGATTTCACATTTCAATCTCTAGAGTAATGACTGAAAAATAAAGAGCTGATAAGACAATAGTGGAGATAAAATGAAATACTAAAACACACTAAATTGATACAAAAAGAGGGCAGGAAAACAGTTAAGGAACAATTGAAAGATAGGACAAGTGATAAATAAATAGCAAAATGGTAGATCTAAGTAAAATCACATTAATAATTACATTAAATAAAAATGGAGTAAATATTACAATTGAAAGAGATAGAGTCAGACCACTTGTAAAAGGAAGGCTTATCTATATGTGGTCCACTTATAAAGGCATAGATAGGTTGAATAAAAAAGGAAGGTAAAAGGCATGTATGCAAATATTAAACATAGAAAAGTTAGTGTAGCTATGTTAATATTAAATAAATTGGATATCAGAACAAGGGACATTACCAGAAAAAAAGAGTGACTATTCATAAGATAAATGGATAATGTATTAGGAAGATAGAAAAATTTTGTAAATGCCAAAACATATGATGCAAAAACTGGCATAGCTAAAGGTAAAATTAGACAAGTCAAAATATCATTGCTGAAATTTTTAACATCCACTATCAAAATTGATAGAACAAAGAGACTAAAATCTCTAAAGATACAGACTTGAACAACATGATGAGCTGAGGTAACTTAATTAAAGTTTATGTGATATTACCCGCAAAATCTACAGTGTACACAATATTTTTAAATGCACATGGGATATTTGTTAACATAAATGTTCTCCTAGGGCATAAAATAAGTCTTCAACAACTTTTGAAAAATTTGAACTTTACAGAGGATTTTCTATGATCATAATGAAATTAAATTAGAGCTCAATAGCAATAAGATAATAGGAAACCTCCCAATACTTAGAAGCAGCACACTTGTAAATGACATATAGTTCACAAAGAAAAGTAAAACTGGAAAATATTTCTGCTGAATGTGAGTAAAAATGGAAATATTCACAATGCAGGCCATAGAGGGAATTTTATGTCTTTAAATGCTGTATTAGTAAGAAAACAGACCTAAAATCAATGATATATGCAACAACAAGAAGAAAACTTTAAAAAGAAAATAAAATATTAAAAATGGCAGACACAAATGAATGCATACTCCTTGATTTTATTTACATGAAGTTCAAAAGCAATAAAAAACTTTAACAAAAATTGAAACCATGGTTGCCCATAGGGGCTGGAAAGGACAGGAAGAGGGCATGAAGGGATTTCTAGGAATAAGGAAAATGTTCTAATATCTTTGTTATTCAGTTGTGTATTATTTGTGAATTGGATCTTTAAGGTCTGAGCTTAGGTGCTCAGACCTGTGAATTTTACAAAAACAAAAAGAAAAGGCAACTAGACAAGAAGAAAACAAACCCTGAACCCCAAAATAAATTTAATTACATTCTTCCAATTGACACATAGCATTTCTGCCTGAATTCAAGAGGTTCCAACTATAATCAAGTAGTCTCAGCCTTTAATTTAAAGCCTTCAGTCTTTGGCTAATTTCAGTCATTGGGTGGTGAAAAAGGGAGAAAAGTTTTCTTACAAAGTTATTGATGCAACTAAGGTCTAACTCTCAAAAAGTATTTTCCTGGTAATTTTTTCCCAATAGTTTGTTATCTATAAAATAGTTTCATTTTGGCGTCTGTTGGTTAACTGATTTTAAATAGTTCAGTATCATGACACACTCACCGCCCTCCCAAATAATGACATAACTGATCGGCAGGAAATTGTTATGTAGTTTTGCCTATTTGAACACTGGAGAATGTCAGCTGAAAACAACTATTTGATTTTTGGCCCACATGATGCTGAACAGCTCTTTAGGACAATAATTTAAAGAGCAATTTCCGTTGTTTACTGGAACCCATTCAGAATTCAATAATATAATATAAACTAAACAAAGATGCTTATATTCCTAATTTTTAGGGCATGTACATACACAGTATATTTAAAAGATAAATAAACATTTTGATCTGGAAAATAAACATTAAGGTGACTGACTTTGGTATACAAATTTATCCTGTCAACATAGTTAAATTAATAAAACATTCTTATGTATTTTAATCATTTTTATGTATTTGTTATGTATTTTTTTCTTCCTGGCATGAGTTAACTGCCACATTTACATATTGAATCAAAAAAAAAACCAATGTCTTGAAGTTTTATTGTTCATTGAAAACACCACCAATAAAAATAACAAAAAGAATGTTGCCTGAATGGCCTCAGTCTTTTTTGTTAGTTTACTTGTTTCTGCAGTAATCATGTAAAATAAAGTATAAAATAAAGTAGGTTTAAATAAAGCCAAGGACCTAGGTGGTCTTGCTTTAGTTAAGATCACAATGTTTTTAATAATGTATTCTTTCCTTCTCACACAGCAGCAATAACTACCTCTGGATATTTTAAAGTGTACCTTATGTTTTTACATCTTAGAGTGTTTCTCATTCTCCAGGTAAAGTAGTCATCTTGGGCTTGACCTTGCAGCCTTTACTCTAAAAATGTTTCCCCAGAAGCCCTTAATGACTTCTGTAAGATCTGTGGAATCATGCCCCACAAGAAGTGTTTGCATCATTGCACTGAATTCAAGAAAAGATTAGTTATGAAGCTGAATGGGGTGTGTGTGAAACAACAGGCTGATAGTAAGTCCTCTCCACATCAAAATTTGCATTTTTTAAGACTATTTTGACCCATAAACCTAACTTTCAAACGTGCGTAGCAGAAGTAGGCATAGGCACATGCTGAATGCCTAGTAAGCTATAACATAGTGAAATTTCAATTCAGTCCAAAGCATTTAAACACTAGTGAATTTGAATGATTAGAAAAGAAGACAACCTACATGTTTAACTTCAAATAAGGCATACAGGTAGCACTTCAAATGCAACTTTGATATTATTTTTAAATGGCCAAAATTTGATCATATTTTACATACATTTCCTCTTTGGCCAAAAGTTTCTGCAAAAACTGATGTCACTCATTTTATTTATTTAATCCACATTAGTTTTTTAAAGTTTCTTTCAGGAACTGTTCTAGGTATGTGAATACAGTAAAGAATAAAGCAGGCAGGGTCCTTGTCCTCATGGAATTTTTATTCTATTAGGACAGATGGGCCAACAAACAGAAATATTAACAAATTCAGGGAGTGGAGGTCTTTTTATTTGTGGAGAGTTATGAATGAAGAGCAGAATAAAGCAAAGGAAGGTAGAGCATTCTAGGAAGAGAAAATTACAAGTGCCGATATCTTGAGATGAAACAAGACTGGTATATTAGTATACCAATTGGTATAAATCCGATTGGTATAAATCAGAGTGGCTAGAGAGGAATGAAAAGAGAGAAGGTGGTAGGAGATGTGAGAAATGAACAATCATGAATGGGCTTAGAGGTTATGGTGAGGAATATAGAGTTAATTTTAAATAAGAAGGAAGGTGATTGGAGGATGCTTAGCAGGGGAGTGAGATGTCTTGATCATTCTGACTGCTGTGTAAAGAAATTACTCTTTTCCAAATTCCTTCAAATGACTGGAAGAGTGAGCTATAGTCTGGCTTCTGCAATGCAGGAATCAGAAAGCCAGAATCAACTGTCATTTGTCATCATTTATCATGCCACAACTACTTTTCAGCACCCAGGAAACTAGAGAATGAATCCTAGAATGTTGCCACATAAAATAATCAATTTCCATAACTTTGCTAGTGAGCAAGGAAAAATAAAACCTAAGATCGAGGAAGATAGCCTCTACCTTACTTCTGCCTTTCAAATTTTGAGCAAGTATACCTAATTGCAAAAACAAATTCACATTTAAGAAGCCTAGCTTCAAAGGAGTCCATTTCCTATGGAAAATGTGGTTTTTACTTTCCTGTCCTTTGAGGACAAGAAAGTACTCTAGAATAAGAGTAAGATAATGATAGAGCAGCCCTTAAACATTACACTAGTCTAGGAGAGAGAGAATGATGGTTTGAACTGAAGTGAGACACGGTGAGAAGCAGTTAGAATCTAGATAAATTTGTAGAGTTAAAAGAACTGCCAAACGATAGAATCTGGGATGTGAAGAAAAGAGTGGAGCCAGGGTTGACTCTTAATTTTTGGTCTCATCAACTGGACAAACAGAGGTCATTCCTTGAGGTTGGATGATGGAAAGAAGAAGGAAATCAAGAGTTCTATCTTGGTCGTTTAAGTTTGAAATACCAGTAATTACATATAGTTAAATAAATCTGGAGATCAAGGAAGAAATATTTTTCAGTGTCACATGCATATCAATGACATTTAACTTTATGCCAGGGTGAAATCACCTTGAAAGCATCAATAAGTGTGAAAAAAAGAGAAGGAAACTGTAGACAAAGCCCTGTAGCACTCCATCTTTGAGATAGCAGCAAGAGAAGTGGATCAAGCAATGGAAATTGAGTAGATACAGTCAGTGGAGAAGGGCAAACCCAAGAGAATGCAGCATCCAAGAAGTCAAGTGAAGAAATTGTTTCAAGAAGTAGGGCATTGTCAGCCATGTTAAATGCTAATGAGTCAAGGAATGTGAGAACTGAGGGGCAGAAAGACCTCCATTCCAGCCATGAGTTTATCTAGTGGGGAAGAGAAGCGTTGTAACTCTGAATCAGTTGGGATACTGGAGTTTTATCCAAGACAGACTGAATTTTAATCATGGAATGTGATACAAAGGTTTTAGAATATATCGTTAAGGGATAGAAAAGGGGATTGACAGAACAGAGATGAAAATGGTGATTGGAAAAATGAAATGCCATGAATATTCATGGCACTCCTTAGTTGATACCCATAAGTCTGTTTCAGAAGAATTGGCATTTATGAGTGTAGTATTACATGTGTTTTATGAAGACTATGATTATGTTTATTCAGCCATTCATTAAATATTTATTGAAAACTTATAAGGTATTGGGCATTGGGGAACTTAAAATTACATATAAAGATTACTAGACAGCAAACACTGGTGTTTTTCTTTCCAGTTTTATTGAGATATAATTAACATACAGCACTGTATAAGTTTAAGGTGTACAGCACAATGATTTGACTTAAATACAGCATGAAATGATCATCACAATACGATTAGTGAACATTCATCATCTCATAGATAAAAAATTAAAGAAATAGAAAAAAAAATGTTCTCCTTGTGATGAGGACTCCTAGGATTTACTCTGTTAACAACTTCCATATGTAACATACAGCAGGGTTCATTCTATCTACCATGTTGCACATTACAATCTAAGTACTTATTTATCACATAAGTGGAAGGTATATTTTTTCCCATCCAACTCACTCACTGTCTTTGGTAACCACAAATCTAATCTCTTTGTCTGTGAGTTTATTGGTTTTTGAAGTATGTTTTTGAAGTGTACTAGGTTCATTCATGTTACACAACATAGTGATTCTATATTTCTGTACATTTCAAAATGATCACCACGATAATTATAATTATAGTATGTCACCATACAAAGATGCTACATAGTTATTGAATATATTCCCTACTCTGTGCATTTCATGCCTGCGACTCATTTATTTTGCAACTTAATGTTTGTACCTCTTAATCTCCCTTACCTATTTCTTTCCCTCCCTCACCTCCCTCCCCTCTGGCAACAACCTGATTTTTCTCTGTGTCCATAATTCTTTTTGTTGTTGTTGTTGTTGTTATGTTGTTCATTTGTTTTGTTTTTTTAGATTCAACAAAGAAGTCATACAGAACTTGCCTTTATCTGACATATTTTACTTAGCATAATACCCTCTAGATACATCCACATTGTCACAAATGGCAAGGTTTCATTCTTTTTTATGGCTGAGTAGTATTCCACTGTGTACATATACCATATCTTCTTTATCCATTCACGTACTGATGGGCATTTAAGTTGCTTCCATATCTTAGCTAATGTAAATAATGGTGCAATGAACACAGGGGTGCATAAATCTTTTTCTAATTAGTGTTTTCCTTTCCTTTGGATAAATACCCAGGAGTGGAATTGCTGGATCATATGGTAGTTCTATTTTTAATTTTTATAGGAATCTCCACACTGTTTTCTGTAGTGGCTGCACCAATTTACATTCCCACCAAGAGTTCAAAATGGTTCCCTTCTTACCACATCATTTCCAATGTTTATTATTTATTGTGTTTTTGATAATAGCCATTCTGACACGTGTGAGATAATATCTCATTACGGTTTTGATTTACATTTCCTTAGTGATTAGGAATGCTGTACATCTTTTAATGTGTCTGTTGACTATCTGTATGTCTTCTTTGGAAAAATGTCTATTCAGCTACTCTGCTCATTTTTTGATTGGGTTGTTTATTTTTTTGCTGTTGAGTTGTATGAGTTCTTTGTATATTGTGAATATTATCCCCTTACTGAACATATTGTTTGCAAATATCTTCTCCCATTCAGTAGGCAGCCTTTTCATTTTCTTGACAGTTTCCTTTGCTGTACAAAAGATTTTTAGTTTGATATAACCCCATTTGTTTATTTTTGCTTTTGTGTCCCTTGCCAGAGGAGACATATCCAAAAAAATATTACTAAGACCAATGTTAAAGAACCTACTGCATATGTCTTCTTCTAGAAATTTTATGGTTTCTGGTCTTATATTTAAGTCTTTAATCTATTTTTAATTTATTTTGTGCATGGTGTGAGAGAGTAGTCCAGTTTGATTCTTTTGCATGTAGCTGTCCAGTTTTCCCAAAACCATTTATTGAAGAGGCTGTCTATTCTCTTGTATATTCTTACCTCCTTTGACAGAGAATAATTGTCCATGTAAGTGTGGGTCCATTTCTGTGCTTTCTATTCTGTTCCATTGATCTATGTGTTTGTTTTGGTGCCAGATCATGTGTTTTGATTTCTGTAGCTCTGCAGTATAGTTTGAAGTCAGGAAATGTGATATATCCAGCTTTGTTCTTTCTCAAGATTGTTACAGGTATTCAGGAGTTTTGTATTTCCATACAAATTTTAGAATTATTTGCTCTAGTTTGATGAAAAATGCCATTTAGGAGACTAAAAACTGTTAGAGTTAGGGCATTACAGTATATTCTTGATTGCTGTTGTTGCTCTTCTTCAATCAGATATTTCATGGCCAATGTGATTTTGCTTTTCATACATTAGGCAGCACCAATGATTGGAAGCTGGACAAAATGAACCTCAAATATCTATTATAACACTATAATTTTATGATCTCTGGGAAATAATATTAGTAAATTAAGATAATATATTAGGATAATAAGCTGCTGCTTTAGAAAAGTATCTGGATACTCAATAGAACTCTGAGTTTGTGGCATCTAGAGCTGAGAGAAAATACTGATGGCAAAAGTGGAGTGGACAGGGGCTTCCCTGGTGGCGCAGTGGTTGAGAGTCCACCTGCCGATGCAGGGGACATGGGTTCGTTCCCCAGTCCTGGAAGATCCCACATGTCGCGGAGCGGCTGGGCCTGTGAGCCATGGCCACTGAGACTGCGTGTCCGGAGCCTGTACTGTGCAACGGGAGAGGCCATGACAGTGAGAGGCCCGCGTACCACAGAAAAAAAAAATAAAGTCGAGTGGACAGTTTTTATTCTGGTGACTCAGCATGAGTGTTTTTTTTTTTCTATTTGCATTAGAAACTATGTTTTTGATATTACCTTTCAAAGCCCAGGGAGCTGAGGCTGAACCAAAACAACTGCAATGATGCTTGATATAGTCATAATAACCTATGTGCGTGACTGCACAATCACATTTACTTGAATGTACACAATCAATTGTAGAGATACAAAAATAGTAATAGTTTTGTAAAATAGCATACTTGATAGAACTGACAACTATTTAAGGTACACATTTATGACATTTATTATTTTCTAGTTACTTTGTTGGAAATATATAAGAATTAACTTTTATCTGTTTTAAATGTCTCTGCCATTCATAAAACCAGAAATAGTTGTAATTTCAGATAATTTATTTGATAAAATTTAGATTTTTAAAAATCTGTTGCTCTCAAATAATTGATATGTGTTCACCTACTTATGTATGCAACAAATAATAACGGAGCACCTATTATGTGTCAGATATTATACTAGGTGCTATGGATAAAGTGGTAGACAGATACAGTCCTATATTAAATTAAAGTCCTATATATTAAAGCCTACATTTCATGTGGCATTGGAATTTTTTGAGATATAAGATTTTTCTAAGGTTACCTAGTAATTTTTTTAATACAAGTCAATGATTATAAAGTTGGACAATGGAGCTGGGTGAGAAAAAATAGGAAGATATGTGAGTTGATGAGAGTTAATAAGAAGTGGTAGGGTAAATCACTTGTAGGACCCAGTGAGATCAAAGAATGATTTGAGTGCAATACTAAAAGAGAATTAGCTGAAAAGTAATAGGTTGTGCTTAGAGAATGGAATCCTTTTAAGTGAGATTCTCTTGGTGAAAGGATGGATAGAAGAGGAGGCTCTGTGCCAGGATCACATAGACACCAGGATCACGTAGAGCTGTGGTGTCTCTTCTCCTCTAATATTTGAGGGTCGAGACCTTTTATTCTCTAATGTCATCTGACATATACTAGGGTTACCACAGTCAATCAGGCCTGTTTTTATTCATCTTTACTCCAATACTAAACATGGTTCTAATTCTTTTTCTCAGGATAGCCTCAGATACCATTAAATCCCATTAGATCAGAGGACATAAATGAATATTTCCATAGAAGTGTTGCATTTCTTTATTTCTTTAAGCCTGACTCTTGTATAGTCAAGAAGCTCATAACTGCTGGAATCTAATCACATTGATATTAAGTGGCAATGTTCCCACCATGTAATGTATATTCAGTAAATATTTATTGACTACTGGCTCTTGACTGACTCATGATGTAATCACATGAAACCAGAAACAGCATAAATCCTTACCCTTTTATGAGTGAAACTAATCTTTTCCTTTAGGAGAACTGGGAAGGAATAGAAGAAGAAGAATGATGTGCTGTTAGTGACATTCCATTATCAAAGCTGGAATTGGGAAGGTGGGCAGAGGTTAAACCTCTGTAACTAGCTGCCTGTCTTTTTTTCTTGGGACCATAGGAAGTTGCAGAGAATATGACAATGGCAGCAATCTGTTTTCAGCGTGTTTCAATGCTTTTTGGTTATAGTGCCAAGATCTAAAACAATCAGTCATAAGTAAAAGTAATTAATGTATTTGAAGATCTGTCACCAAAAATCTAATCATTTTAATATCTTTTTGTACTTCACCATTTGTTTTGCTCTTCTTCAAAAGTATCCAAATTAATGGGAATATTCTGGTCATTTACTCCTGGTACAATTTTCTTTAGTCTTGTGATATAAAAAGTGGTAGCAAGGGCTTCCCTGGTGGCGCAGTGGTTGAGGGTCCGCCTGCCGATGCGGCGGATGCGGGTTCGTGCCCCGGTCCGGGAGGGTCCTGCGTACCGCGGAGCGGCTGGGCCCGTGGGTAGTGGCAGCTGGGCCTGCGCGTCCGGAGCCTATGCTCCGCGACGGGAGAGGCCGCGGCGGTGGGAGGCCCGCGTATCGCAAAAAAAAAAAAAAAAAAGTGGTAGCAAGGAAACTACATTTTTAAGAATAGAAAAGGAAAAACTCTTATATCTATAGGTGGCGCTAATGCAAACTTTCTGAAGCAAATGGGGTTTTTATTACCTTAACGCTTTGTATAATTTAAATATATCTCAAGAGCAGACATGAGTGTTAAGCACAAATTGTTCTTCAGTGGTAGAAGTGAAATTCAATATTAGCTTTATTGTGCAGCATGAGATTTTTTTCCTACCACAACTGAGCAGCTAGTTTTAAAGAACAACGTGAGCAGTTCTCATTCAGATGCTGCTACTTAGAATTCTGGATGAAGGAAATAAGTAATAACAAATCAACCAGGTCTAGAAATGCTTAAATGCATTCAAAAAGTTTCTTATTTAAAACCACATTTCCAAATGTTTGGAATCTAAGAGTAACATGGAAAAAGCAAGTTCAATAATATTATTATAAGCTTTATGAAAATATAAAATGTGTGTTAACCTGAAATAGAGCCCACATTCCTCAACTGACTAGGAGTAATTCTGTGTGAGCACAGACTCTTAGAGCTTTCTTCTTAAAAAAAAAAAAAAATCAAATATTTCCAATATTCAAGGAATATGGGTAATTAATTCAAAAGTGTATTATTATAAGGATCTTTACATGATATATAGAATATAAAGGGAAGTGAACAATTAGAGGAAATTTAGTAACACATGAAGAAAAATAACAGTTTGTAGAAAGATCTAAAATATTTTTTCCTTTGCTCAGCTTCTGATCCCCCACCTAGAAATGGGCCATTAGACCTAATTGTCACCAAGAGACATAGAAGAAGCCAAGAGCAGTGATTTCAGTAAATCTGGGCATGGGATTCAAGGAAGCTATCTGCCATCTTTTGTCATTTGTGTAGATTCCAGAACTAAGTTTTTGCCTTTTCAAAAAGCTATTTATGTACCTGTCATTCTCCCTGATCAGAATGTACACTCCTTTAGACAAAGGGTATTTTGATCATCCTTTTACATCCCCTTCAGAACCTAGCACTATTTCTAGTTCTGAATAGGTCTTCAACAAATATTGCAGGAATTGAATTAAATTCAATATTGGCTAATAAGGCATAAAAATCTACAGTACTACTGAATGCAAAGAGAGTCCAATCATTAACTCATAATTCTCGGATGATCTCCAACTAAGTGGAAGAGATTAATTCATAATTGAGATAAATAAAAATTAAGCAGGAAACAATCATGGATTATTATTAGCAAAGTGATTGGTAAGTTAAGAACAATATTTTTTGGACAAATTTACTCACAGATTGGAGACTAATGAAAATGGTTAGTGGTGAAATAAAGGATTAAAAATAGTCTGAACTTGAAATATTTGGGAAGTAGTGCCAGTTTTAGATTATTAAATGCTTTTTTATAGAAAGGGGATAAGATGACGAAATACTTAGGGAAGACAATATATTTGTATCTTTGTATTAAAGGATATTACCCATCAGAGAGGTTGGAACATTACACTAAGCAAATAGTAAATATAATCAAATATCACAGGAAGACAAGATATCATATCTAAGGATGTACAGATGAGAGAATTGTTTTCAAACATGTGGCTATTTTGGATTCCAACATTTTTTTTCCCACTTAACATTTTTAAATACATCTTTAAAAGATCAGCTAAGAAGCACTACAGAGAACTTTAAAATTAAAATAATTTCTCATTGTTTCTAACTCTCCTCTTTTTATCTAAACTCTAGGCATATTCTGCTCATTCAGAATATGGGACTGTTCCTACATTGCCCAGAATTTAAAAATTCAGATTTGTTTACAAACATTTGTATAGTGCTTTCTATGCTCCAAGCATTCTAAGAGCTTTAGAAAATTCTCTTATTTAACCCTCATAATGCTATGATAGAGATATAATTACTAGTTTTTCCTCTTTACCTAGGAGGGAACCTGATGTGTGTAGAAGATCAGTAATTTGGCCACAGCCAAACATTCGTAAGTGGTGGCTCCAGGTTCCCATGCTTGGTTCCTACTCCCAGAACTCTGCTCTCTCCCTGTGTACTCTCACCATTTAGTGTCACCTATGTCACTCAGTTGAAGGCAGAATGAATTGACTTAGATATAACCTGTGCCCATAATGCAACAAGTTCATATTTTTAATGAACATATTGTTACTTATACTTTAGAGTACATATTTTTCAAAAAGTACTCAATTTAGAAGCTACAGATTTACTCCAATGAAGGTGCACTTATCACATTATTTGTGAAATGTATCTCTTGCCCTTAGAACAAGTTTAAAATTCTAACAATGAAATCAGTATTGTTATTTTCAATCTCTCTCTCTCCATCCTCTCCACCATAAACTATGTCACAGTGTAATTCTCCTCTTTGGACTCGAGACATGAGTTTGGCTTGAGTATCTTTTGTCCATGCTTCAAATCAAATTCATTCTCTAATAATGAAAATTTTCCACGATGAGAGACGTTCCTTAAAAATTTATCTAAAACATGAGATACCATTACACTCCAGTTAGAATGGTCAAGACCTGGAACACTGACAACATCAAATGCTAGTGAAGATGTGGAGCAAAAGAAGCTCTCATTCATTGTTACTGGGAATGCAAAATGGTGCAGCCACTTTGGAAGAGGGTTTGGCAGTTTTTACAAAATTAAACATATTCTTACCATAAAATCAAGCAACTGTACTCCTTTGTATTTTCCCAGAGGAGTTGAAAACGTTATGTCCACACAAAAACCTGCACCTGGATGTTGATAAGAGCTTTATTCATAATTTCCCAAACTTGGAAACAACCAAGATGTCTTTCAGTAGGTGAATGGATAAATAAACTATGGTACATCCAAGCAATGGAATATTATTCAGCACTAAAAAAAAATTAGCTATTAAACCATAAAAAGACATGCAGGAAACTTAAATACATATTGCTAAGTGAAAGAAGCCATTCTGAAAGGACTACACACTGTATGATTGCAACTATATGGCATTCTGGAAAAGGCTAAAATATTGAGACAATAAAAAGATCAGTAGTTACCAAAGATTAGGAGTGGGGAGAGGGATGAATAGGCAGGAAGCAGAGGATTTTTAGGGCAGTGAAAATACTCTATGACACCTTAATGATGGGTACATGTCATTATACATCAAACCCATAGAATTTATAACTCCAAGAGCTAAGCATATTTTAAGCTATGGACTTTGGGTGATTATGATATGTCAATGTAGTTTCCTTAATTTTAACAAATGTACCACTCTGGTGGTGACTGGTGATAGTAAGAGAGGCTATACACATGGAGGTGGCAGGAAGTATATGAGAAATATCTGTACCTTCCCTTCAGTTTTGCTGTGAATCTGAAACTGCTCTAAAAATTAGTCTTAATTTTAAAACTTGTCATAGTTTTACAATATATCATCTATAAAAGGTCAAGCACAGTGCCTTACATAAGCAGCTGTTAAATAAATTGTTATTCCTCATTGGTCACCAGACTTATTGCTTCTTTTTTCTAATATCTGCCTTCAGTTCCTCCTTTCCATTTTCTCTGCTTCTATTTATTCTGAGACCATAACAGTCTGTTAAAGAACTTGAGCTTCGGGACCTTTCTTAGTTACCTATTGCTGCTAAAACTAACCATCACAAATTTAGTGACTTAAATGAACACAAATTTATGTTGCATTCAGAATAAATATATAGTCCTAAAATCAAGGTGTAGGTAGAGCTTTATTCCTTCTGGAGACACTAGAAGACAATCTGTTTTCATACCTTTTCCAATTTCTAGAGGCCACCAGCATTCCTTGGATCGTAGCCCCTTCCTCCATCTTCAACACGTATCATTCCAACTATTTTTATCATTCCATCTCCCTTTTCTGACTTTGGTTCTGCTGTCTCTCTCTTTCCCTTATAGGTAATTTGTGACTACATTGAGCCCACCTAGATAATCCAAGATGAGTTCCCCATGTCAAGGTCTTCATCTGTGAAGTCCTTTTTAACACGTAAAGTAACATATTCACTGGTTCTGAGGAGCAGGTGGTGAATATCTATGGAGGTCATTACTCTGTCTACCATAGGGCCAGAATGCCTGAGCTACAATACTTCTTCTGCTGTTTATTTGCTGTTTTTTTTTTTTTAAGGCAAATTACTTAAACTTCCAGAGCCTAAATCTTCTCATCTGTGAAGTGAGGCTCAAGAGAGGAACTCGTAGGATCGTTGTGAGGATTAAATTATGTTGTACCATGTATGTAGAGGACCACAACAACTGTCACTGAGTAAGTACTCAAATCTCAACTATTATTATTTGTGTTAATCTTGTCTGATAGAAACAAACTCATGTTAATGAAGCTCACAGAAAGCAATGCACAAATTTAAAATGCTCACATATCCATTTACAATTAGAAGTGCAATCTTGGGATTAGCAATCCTGTTATTTAGAGAAACTAAAAAAGAAGCCATGTTACAATCAGAAGTTGGATTGATGGACATAGGGTCCAAAAAGCAGTGATAAATCAAAGCATGTCCACTTGCCAGGGTCCCTTTAAGTTAAATCTTTACTACTCAAAGTGTGCTAGCATAACCTGGCAGCTTTCTCATATTCAGAATCTCAAGCCTCACTCTAGACCTTTAAGTAAGAATCTGAATTTTCCTATGATTTCCAAGTGATTTGCATGCAGATTAAAGTTTGAGAAGTGCTCCCTGTGACAGTGCTTCAAAGTGCTTTGCCCTCCTCCATCTCTGCTTTCATAACAGGGAACAACCACCATCACCATGCATGAATCCATTCTGTCTTTACATATGTCAATACCTTCTAAAGGGAATGCTGCTATGCACTTTCCCTTTGACATGACTTGGGATAAGTCTTGTATGCTGATTATTTTGTGTGATTTAAGTTTAACTCTCAGTGTACATCCTTTAGTTCTTCAGCTCTAAGCTGGTAAATAAAGAAGGCTTGCCTTCTGAAGGCCTAGAAATAACAACAAACATACCTCTGGAAAGTAAGCATACATTCTTTTTCTTAATAGCTCTGCCAAATTTTATTATTAGCTTAATTCCATTATTAGGCTATTATTTTTAATATTTAAAAACTTAGGTCTACAAGAAAATTCAGACAATAAAAATTAATTAATTAATTACATTAATCCATCATAGCTAAATAATACATTTTCAATGGGAAGTAAAGAAAAAGAACCATATGGAAAACATTTTCTCATACTGAACAATAATCGTTGAAGTATGGTTTTGAAATGAGAGCAAATATCAAAGTATAAATTACATTTCTTCAATGAAATGTGCCCACTAACACCAAAAGGTAAGTACAGAGCAATTTATGTTTGTCTTCAAAGTGGATTGAGTCACAGATTAAAATTCTTAGAGATACAAAGACACTGACAATAATTTAATGAATTACAACATTTGAACATTACTTCAATATATACTTATTGCACATCTGGTACATGTAAGGCTCTTTGTTACTCACACTTTTGTCAAACAAAAGAGGCTTCATCAAACAAACCTGTTGATAAGACACAAGTTTATTCTTACTTCATAAGTGAGAATACTACCCTGACAGAGACTTCCTTGACTCAGGGAAAAGAGTAGGCAAAGTTAGGGTATTTATGAGATTTTAGAGTCAGGTTATGGAGGATCTTTCAATGTGGAGGTGGGGGGGGAGGGGCGACTAGAACTGAAAAATGATTATGATATAATAGTGTATATTATACACTCAACATGGGCAGGGTCTTCAGGTGAGGGCGTACAAAGAGACTAGAAGACTAAGTAGTCATATGATGCTATCTATTGAAAAGTTTAACAGTTTGATGTTCATTTAAATTGTTTTTCCAGGAAGCTTCTAAATGAACAATAAAGTTACTTGCAACTTATCTTCCCAGGCAAGGGTTTCCTAGAATGGTAAACTTACATTGATGAAAACAATGGAATAGTAAAGTGTTATTGGTAAAGACAGCCTAATGGTCGAGCAGAGTTATGTTAATGTAGAGAATAAACCATGTGCCATAGATGGTTTCAGCTTTCACTCTTGTGACTCAAAGTTAAATAGGACATAGTCACTATACTAAAAGAATATATTATAGAATATGAAAGTTTTTAGTGAATACTAAAACAGATTTGTTCTGATTATAATTATTGAGAAAAATAGAGAAAAATATAAACAAGAAAATAAAAATCACCAAATTCCATCAACATGACAGAGCATTTCTAACATTTTAACATGTTTGTGTTCATTTGTGCTTAGTTTATATGCATAATCTATGCATATAATAAAATATACATATTTCTTAACCAAAAGTTAGGTCCTTATCATCAATAAGCTTTGTAGGCAGCTTTATCTTTCACTAAATTAAAAAAGCCATGAACATTTTCTAATGTTATTAATTGTTCTTTGAAAACTTGAATTTTTAATATCTATGTGTGTTTGTGTGTGTGTATATATATATATATATATATATATATAGAGACTGAATTTATTTATTTACCTAACAAGACATCACTGAATGAAAAGATGGCTAAAAAGTAATCATCAATGTTATAATTATCTTTTATGGAAATATTGTATATATCTTTATTTCCTTAACAAAGTTTCTAGATGCTGGATATCACTATTTTTAATGACCCTTTAAACAGATAATCATGTGCTGAAATATGAAAGCTAAGGAGACATTTTTGTTAATGCCTCATTCTGAAGCATCTTTGCTTGCTGAGAGGCAATGAAAATATTTATTTGATAGAATTGTTTCAAAACATTTGGATCAGTACTTCTTAGCTGCATCTGTCAATAGTGACAGAAGAATGAATGCAAACGTCCATTCATTTGTTTAACTTAGATCAAAACTGCTGAATGTAATCATAAAATTCCTTTAAAGCCTCATCTTTACCTTTTAAAATAATTTTATGATGTTTATAATAATTTAAATTTTATTATGTTTTCCATAATATGTCAATGTTTTTTAAATACAAATTAATTTTCTCCCAAAGTTTTGAGTAGAATTGATTCTCTAGGGAGTTGCAAGAGCTTTTACAATTCCTACTATAGAAGCTACATTCCTAAGGGTATATATAATATATTCCAGCTTGTGAATCATGATGACCATGATACAATTCATACAGTATTAAAGTAATCATTCACAAGGTTGTTCTGGATTCTAAAGAACAACAAGTCAGTGAGGAATGGAGCCAACTTTAAATATTATGTTTTAATGTTGCATTCCAAATAGAAAATCTGGGAAGGAGGGAAAAAGGGAAACAAAACATTTAAATTAGTCGAGTCCAGTTAGATTTATAAGGGGTAGCAAGAAGAGGTTAATATTTGACAAGCCCAACTGAACTGCATTGAAAGGGATTAAGAAAAGGACCATTTAAAGGGCAAGAAGGAGTTAGTGTTATAGCAGGAAAAAGAGATCATAGTAGAAATGGAAGTTTGTGTTACCACTGTCACTCTGTATTAGCAAAATGCAAATATCAAAGATACACAGTATTATAGGGAGAAATCTCCCACTGTAAGAAGGAAGCACTAATTTTTAAGAGAAGTTTTTGTTAACTTTCGGAAACTTTAAGTTCCCAGACTGGGAAATATCTCAAGAGGCAAGTGAGGAATCCTTAGAATGGAATTTTGCAGATAGCAAATGTGGTGAAAGTGAGAATAGAGACACTTTCCTTCTCCCCAAAGAATTACAGATATAAAGAGGTCAGGAGCAGGGCACAGCCAGAAAGTTATATAATACAAAGGGTAGCATAAAACTTAGGTGGCTTTAAGATCCTGCTGAAATTAGGGAAATACATCAGACAGAAACAGAAAGATGAAATTGCCAAAGTCATAAATTTTATTTTTTACAACACTGATCAGAGCTGCTCTCACGGAAATCAGATTCCACACTTAATTCAGGATTCTAGCCAGGTAGGGATACAAGAGTGTAGTATGACTTACACACTACTTGTTGCCAAGTTTGTACACTTAAGCAACATTAATTTTATACCCCCAATGCTCTGCCCCCTGCTAACCACCATTTATGTTTTTGACAAGTTTGACTTTTTAAATTTCCACATATAAGTGATATCATACAGTGTTTGTTTTTCTTTGTGTGACTTATCTCACTCAGCAGAATGTGCTCAACATACATCCATTTATTGAAAATGGCAGGATTTCTTTCCTGCCTTTCCAGCCTTTCTTATGGTTGAATAATATTTCATTGTGTATATATACCACATTCTTTTATATCCATTCATCTACAGATGGAAACTTAGGTTGTTTCCATATCTTGGCTATTGTAAATAATGCTGCAATGAACATGGGAATGAGTGCATAAAAAAGGGTATAGGAGCAAATGAATAGATTCTTAACAAATACGAACAGAAATCAAAGGATATTAAAATCTGAGAAAGAGAGACAATTTGTAAAGTTCTCAGTTTTTGTTGTTGTTGTTGTTCTGGTTTTGTTTGTTTGTTTGTTTGTTTGTTTTTCTGACAAGAGCAGATTAGAATCTAGGCTCTAGGAAAGGAATCAGTTTGCATTTGGTAGACTCCTCTTGAAGGAATGGAATCCCTTCCAAATAGGAACCAATAAATACATCTGATCTCAGAGAGATACCTCTCCCAATTGTATTTTAGATTCATTAATAAGCATTTGAAAACTGGCATGGATTAACCAGAATCCTGAAGAAACTGAAACTGCCTTTCTGGGCTTCAGATAGTATTCCCATTTTCTTTACTTTTTCCTCTAGGCTAAAACTTTGGATAGCCCAGGGAAATTATTGCCTTTTCTGTCTGTAGGCTTAAATTAGGAAGCCAAGAGCAGACAATATATTGAATCCTAGGAATTGGCTTATCTTATCTAAGATAACTCAGTTATCATTAAACTATAGGTCTTTAGAGTAAGGATATAATTGGACATTGGATAAAAAAGAAAGAGAGAGGAAATAGGAGGTTAGGGATGTGTACTCCAATACACAATTCAAATATTTCCAAGAAAGGTAGTATAATATTTAGTCACATATTAAAATAAGTAGTTATTCTCAGATGTATTATACTGCAGTCTAAATTAAATATAGCTATTTCAAAATAGTTTAAAGAAGAGAAATAGTAAAATAAAAGTCAATGTAAATCATTTAAAGCAACATATTTATGATGTGAGACTGATAATTATAGCATCCCACCATACAGTAGAGAAACTAATAAATACTAATACTCCAGGATACAGGAAATATAAAAAGAAGTATGATGAGTTCTAATCTGTTGAAAGAGAGACTTATAAAGAACAGGAATAATGCCAGAAGTATAGACTAATTTATTGCTTCTTGAGCATACATAAATGTGACAAAACTTCAAATGAATATAAAAATAAAGATGTTAAAAGTGATGGCTGCAGTAATTAGCATAATATGAATTATGACCAATGATCAGAATTATGATTTGTAGTGGTAGAAGGAGTTGGGAATAGAGGGGATGATTTAGAATATTCTGAGAAGGGAAGAAAATAAAACAACAAAGCCTTAAGTGACGATGGCTAAACAAGGCACAAAGAGAATTTATTATAATGAGAAATGATTGAAATTGATTTAAGGTAGTAGAAAGTAAAGAAGTAACATAAGATCACAGAGTTGTATAAAAGCATCCCCTGGATGCACCTTGACTTTTTTTAAGTTGATTTAAAAACAAAACAAGACTAAACAATACTCCTTTGGAAATATAGGCACTAAACAGAATTGGAAAACAAATATATAGAATAATAGAATGCAATTTTTTCCTACCACTATTTTAAAAAATTATTACCATACAAGTAACAGAATTCCTTAATGAATTGCTTTGTTTATCACAATTCTTTTTAGATATGCATTCTTAAAATGTGACTGAGCATACATTTGAAAAGATTTTAGATTTTTAGATTTTAGATTTTTAGATTTTTGGGAGAATAAATGAGTTGAGTTTTATTTTCTGGTCAATTAGTAAAATTGTTTTAGTGCAACTATCTTCCAATAGTTCAAGGCAAGGTAAAGTACCTGTTATCTAAGGAACCCTTTTCAAACTAAGTATTTGGATGTTAATACAACTCTAGATGATATCTCCCCAAATCATAAAAGGTAATAGAGTGTTCTGTAAAATATCTTCAATATAAATCAAATTATTATTTTTGGTTTCCAAAAATAACACCACTTCTATTTACACTACAATAAAAATTACACCTTCTAATTGTGAATTAAGTGATGTGCTCCCAAACATACTAAGCACTACAAAGTAGTAATTTTCTCAATAATGAATCAAACTCCAGAAAGGCCAGAAATATACAGCTATAGCTGTATATAAATATACCATTATAGCATTGATAATAGCTTATCAATGATCACTCTGTTTAGGCAGGTAGCAGGATAAACTAAAGAAAGGACTGAAAAAATCATAAAAATTAATTTGTTGCTATAGACCATTCTTATAATATTTTATGACACTCCAAGGAAACAGAAATATATATTAAATTCTAAACTTTTGGCCATTTATTGACACAAAATTGTCTAAAAAATATAGAAAATAGTTTTTGCAAAAATATAAAAATGTAGATTTTTCCTTTTTGTAAGAATATATATATATATATATATATATATATATATATATAAAATATTTAATTCAAGGCATGTATTTAAAGAATAAAAATGGACTAAATAGAGGAGTTAAAAAATTGTTAAATATCTCTGTCCAGAAGAAGAGGAAATCAGTTCCTTTCAAACTAACTCAAGCCTGAGAATCTATGACTTTGAAATTTTAAAATGGACTATAATTCTTGTTCTATTCTTTGATGCTATTCTATCTAAATTGTGAACATTAAAATATGTAAACATCAATGTCAATATTTATGTTTATTTTAAAAAGCAGTTATCTTGGAGGACCTTAAAGATGGCAGAGGAGTAAGATGTGGAGATCAACTTCCCCTCAACAAATACATCAGAAATACAACTACATGTGGAACAACTCCTACAGAACACCTACTGAACGCTGGCAGAAGACCTCAGACTTCCCAAAAGGCAAGAAACTCCCCATGTACCTGAGTAGGGCAAAAGAAAAAACAAAAAAGAGAAAAAAGAATAGGGATGGGACCTACACCTCTGGGAGGGAACTGTGAAGGGGAAAAAGTTTCCACACACTAGGGAGCCCCTTCACTGGCAGAGACAAAGGGTGGTCAGGGGGGGAACCTTCAGAGCCATGGAAGAGAGAGCAGCAACAGGGGTGTAGAGGGCAAAGAGGACAGATTCCTGCACAGAGGATGAGTGCCGACTAGCACTCACCAGCCTGAGAGGCTTGTCTGCTCAACCACAGGGAATGGTGGGGGCTGGGAGTTGAGGCCCTGGCTTCAGAGGTCTGATCACAGGGAGAGGACTGGGGTTGGCTGTGTGAGCACAGCCTGAAGGGGGCTAGTGCACCACAGCTAGCTGGGAGGGAGTCCGGGAAAAAGTCTGGACCTGCGTAAGAGGCAAGAGACCATTGTTTCAGGGTGCATGAGGAGAGGGGATTCAGAGCACTGCCTAAACGAGCTCCAGAGATGGGCATGAGCTGCAGCTATCAGCACGGACCCCAGAGACAGGCATGTAATGCTCCTGCTGCAGCCACCAAGAATCCTGTGTGCAAGCACAGGTCACTATCAACACCTCCCCTCCCAGGAGCCTGTGCAGCCTCCCACTGCCAGGGTCCCGTGATCCAAGGACAACTTCCCCAGGAGAAAACACGGTATGCCTCAGGCTGCTGCAAAATCTCTCTGGCCTCTGCTGCTGCAGGCTCACCTCACCTTCTGTACATCTCCCTCCCCTCAGCCTGAATAAGCCAGAGCCCCCTAATCAGCCGCTCCTTAACCCTCCTCTTTTCTGAGTGAAGAACAGATTCCAGAGGACAACATACTGCAGAGGCAGGGCCAAAACCAAAGCTAAACACCAGAAACTGTGGAACAAAGAAGAGAAAGGGAAATTTCTCTGTGCAGCCTCAGGAGCAGTGAATTAAATCTCCACGATCAACTTGAGGTATCTTGCATCTGTGGAATACCTGAATACACAACGAATCATCCCAAAATTGACTCAGTGGTCTATGGGAGCAACTGTAGACTTGGGATCTGCTGTATGCAACTGACTAGTGTCTAATTTTTATGTTTATCTTTGCATTGGTTTTAGTGCTTGTTATCATTGGTGGATTTGTTTATTGGTTTCGTTGCTCTCTTTTTTTAATCACATTTTAAATTTTTTATTTTAATATTTTTTATTTTAATAACTTTATTTTACTTTTCCTTTCTTTCTGTTTTATCTCCCTTTTCTTCTGAGCCATGAGACTGACAGCATCTTGGTGCTCCGGTCTTGTGTCAGGCCTGAGCTTCTGAGGTGGGAGACCTGAGTTCAGGACATTGAACCACAAAAGAACTCCCATCCCCAAGTAACATCAATTGGTGAGAGACCTCCCAGAGATCTCCACCTCAATGCTAAGACCCAGCTCCACTCAATGACCAGCAAGCAACAGTGCTGGATGCCCCATGCCAAATAACTAGCAAGACAGGAACACAGCCCCACCATTAGCAGAGAGGCTGCGTAAAATCATAATAAGTTCACAGACAGCCCAAAACACACCACTGGGCACAGTCCTGCCCACCAGAAAGACAAGATCCAGCCTCATCCACCAGAACACAGGCACCAGTCCCTTCCAACAGGAAGCCTACACAACACACTGAACCAACCTTACCCATGGCGGGCAGACAACAAAAACAATGGGAGCTATGAACCTGCAGCCTGCGAAAAGGAGACCCCAAACCCAGTAAGTTAAGCAAAATGAGAAAACAGAGAAATACAGAGCAGATGAAAGAGAAAAGTAAAAACCCAGCAGACCAAACAAATGAAGAGCAAATAGGCAGTATACCTGAAAAAGAATTCAGAGTAATGATAGTAAAGATAATCCAAAAACTTGGAAAAAGAATGGAGAAAATAGAAGAAATGTTTAACAAGGACCTAGAAGAACTAAAGAGGAAACAAACAATGATGAACAACACAATAAATGAAATTGAAAATTCTCTAGAAGGAATCAAGAGCATAATAACTGAGGCAGAAGAACGGATAAGTGTCCTGGAAGATGAAATAGTGGAAATAACTAACGCTGAGCAGAAAAAAGTAAAAGAATGAACAGAATTGAGGACAGTTTCAGAGACGGCTGGGACAACATTAAACACAGCAACATTCGAATTATACAGGTCCCAGAAAAAGAAGAGTAAAAAAGAAGGAACTGAGAAAATATTTGAAGAGATTATGTTGAAAACTTCCCTAATATGGGAAAGGAAATAGTCAATCAAGTCCAGGAAGCACAGAGAGTCCCATAAAGGATAAATCCAAGGAGAAACATGCCAAGACACATGTTAATCAAACTATCAGAAATTAAATACAAAGAAAAACATATTAAAAGCAGCAAGGGAAAAGCAACAAATAACATACAAAGGAATCCCCTGAAAGTTGAGAGCTGATTTTTCAGCAGAAACACTGCAGTCCAGAAAGGAGTGGCAAGACCTATTTAAAGTGATGAAAGAGAAAAACCTACAACCAAGATTACTCTACCCAGCAAGGATCACATTCAGATTCGACAGAGAAATTAAAATCTTTAGAGAAAAGCAAAAGCTAACAGAATTAAGCACCACCAAACCACCTTTACAACAAAGCTAAAGGAACTACTCTGGCAAGAAACAAAAGAGAAGGAAGAGACCTACAATAACAAACCCAAAACAATTAAGAATATGGTAATAGGAACATACATATTGATAATTACCTTAAATGTAAATGGATTAAAAGCTCCAACCAAAAGACATAGAGTGATTGATTGGATACAAAACAAGACCTGTAATATATGCTGTCTACAACAGACTCACTTCAGACCTAGGAACACATACAGACTGAAAGTGAGAGGATGGAAAAAGTTATACCATGCAAATGGAAATCAAAAGAAAGCTGGAGTAGCAATTCTCATATCAGAAAAAATAGACTTTAAAATAAAGACTATTACAAGAGACAAAGAAGGACACTACATATTGATCAAGGGATCAATCTAAGAAGAAGATATAACAATTGTAAATATTTAAGCACCCAACACAGGAGCACCTCAGTACATAGACAAATGCTAACAGCCATAAAAGGGGAAATTGACAGTAACACAATAATAGTAGGGGACATTAACACACCACTTTCACCAATGGACAGATCATCCAAAATGAAAATAAATAAGGAAACACAAGCTTTAAATGATACATTAAACAAGATGGACCCAATTGATATTTATAGGACATTCCTTCCAAAAACAATGGAAAAACTTTCTTCTCAAGTGCTCATGGAACATTTTCCAAGATAGATCATATTTGGGTCACAAACCAAGCTTTGGTAAATTTAAGAAAATTGAAATCACATCAACTGTCTTTTCTGACCACAACACTATGAGACTAGATATCAATTACAGGAAAATAACTGTAAAATGCAAACACATGGAGGCTAAACAATGTACTACTAAATAACCAAGAGATCACTGAAGAAATCAAAGAGGAAATCAAAAAATACCTAGAAAAAACTGACAGAGAAAACACAATGACCCAGAGCCTATGGGATTCAGCAAAAGCTGTTCTAAGTGGGAAGTATATAGCAATACAATTCTACCTCAAGAAACATCTCAAATAAACAATCTAACCCACACTTAAAGCAATTAGAGAAAGAAGAACAACAAAACCCCAAAGACAGCAGAAGTAAAGAACTCATACAGATCAGATCAGAAATAAATGAAAAAGAAATGGAGGAAATGATAGCAAAGATCAATGAAACTGAAAGCTGATTCTTTGAGAAGATAAACAAAATTGATAAACCATTAGCCAGACTCATCAAGAAAAAAATGGAGAAGACTCAAATCAATAGAAATAGAAATGAAAAAGGAGAAGTAAAAACTGGCACTGCAGAAATACAAAGGATCATGAGAGATTACTACAAGCAGCTACATGTCAATAAAATGGACAACCTGGAAGAATGGATAAATTCTTAGAAAGGCACAACCTTCCAAGACTGAAAGGGGAAGAAATAGAAAATATAAACAAACTAATCATTAGCACTGAAATTGAAACTGTGAATGAAAATCTTCTGAGAAACAAAATTCCAGGAACAGATGGCTTCCCAGGAGAATTCTATCAACATTTAGAGAAGAGCTAACACCTATCCTCAAACTCCTCCAAAATATTACAGAGGGAGGAACACTCCCAAAATCATTCTATGAGGCCACCATCACCCTGATACCAAAACAAGACAAAGATGTCACAAAAAAATAAAACTACAGGCCAATGTCACCGATGAACATAGCAGCAAAAATCCTCAGCAAAATTCTAGCAAACGGAATCCAACAGCAAATTAAAAGTATCATGCACCATGATCAAGTGGGTTTATCCCAGGAATGAAAGGATTCTCCAATATACGTAAATCAATCAATGTGATACACCATATTAAAAAATTGAAGGAGAAAAACCATACGATCATCTCAATAGATGCAGGAAAAGCTTTCGAAGAGATTCAACACCTACTTATGATAAAAACCCTCCAGAAAGTAGGCATAGAGGGAACTTACCTCAATATAATAAAGGCCATATATGACAAACCCACAGCCAACATCATTCTTAATGGTGAAAAAGTGAAACTGTTTCCACTAAGACAAGGAACAAGAATATGTTGCCCACTCTCACCACTATTATTCAACAAAGTTTTGGAAGCTTTAGCCACAGCAGTCAGAAAAGAAAAAGAAGGAAAAGGAATCCAAATCAGAAAAGAAGAAGTAACGCTGTCACTGTTTGTAGATGACATGATATTATACATAGAGAATCCTAAAGATACTACCAGAAAACTACGAGAACTAATCAATGAATCTGGTAAAGTACCAGGATACAAAATTAATGCATAAAAATCTCTTGCATTCCTATACACTAATGATGAAAAATCTGAAAGAGAAATCAAAGAAACACTCCCTTTTACCACTGAAACAAAAAGAATAAATTACCTAGGAATAAACCTACCTAAGGAGACAAAAGACTTGTATGCAGAAAACTATAAGACACTGATGAAAGAAATCAAAAGTGACACAAACAGATAGAGAGATATACCATGTTCTTGGATTGAAAGAATCAACATTTTGAAAATGACTATACTACCCAAAGCAATCTACAGATTCAATGCAATCCCTGTAAAACTACCAATGGAATTTTTCACAGAACTAGAACAAAAAATTTCCCTATTTTTATGAAAACACAAAAGACTCCGAATACCCAAAGCAATCTTGAGAAAGAAAAACAGAGCTGGAGGAATCAGGCTCCCTGACTTCAGGCTATACTACAAAGCTACAGTAATCAAGACAGTATGATACTGGCACCAAGCTAGATATATAGATCAACAGAACAGGATAGAAAACCTGGAGATAAACCCATGCACATATGGTCATCTTATCTTTGATAAAGGGGGCAAGAATATACAATGGAGAAAAGACGGCCTCTTCAATAAGTTGTGCTGGGAAAACTGGACAGCTACATGTAAAAGATTGAAATTAGGACACTTGCTAACACCATACACAAAAATAAACTCAAATCGGATTAATGACCTAAATGTAAGGCCAGACACTATTAAACTCTTAGAGGAAAATATAGGCAGAACACTCTATGGCATAAATCACAGTAAAATCCCTTTTGACCCACCTCCTAGAGAAATCGAAATAAAAACAAATAAACAAATGGGACCTAATGAAACTTAAAAGCTTTTGCACAGCAAAGGAAATCATAAATAAGATGTAAAGACAACCCTCAGAATGGGAGAAAATATTTGCAAATGAAGCAACTGACAAAGGATTAATCTACAAAATTTACAAGCAGCTCATGCAGCTCAGTATCATAAAACAAACAACCCAATCCAAAAATGGGAAGACCTAAATAGACATTTCTCCAAAGAAGATATACAGATTGCAAATAAAGACATGAAAGAATGCTCAACATCATTAATCATTAGAGAAATGCAAATCAAAACTACAATGAGATATCATCTCACACCAGTCAGAATGGCCATCATCAAAAAATCTAGAAACAATAAATGCTGGAGAGGGTATGGAGAAAAGGGAACCCTCTTGCACTGTTAGTGGGAATGTAAATTGATACAGCCACTATGGAGAATAGTATGGAGGTTCCTTAAAAAACCTAAAAATAGAACTACCATATGACTCAGCAATCCCACTACTGGGCACATACCCTGAGAAAACCATAATTCAGAAAGAGTCATGTAGGGGCTTCCCTGGTGGCACAGTGGTTGAGAGTCCACCTGTCGATTCAGGGGACATGGGTTCGTGCCCCAGTCTGGGAAGATCCCACATTCCACAGAGTGGCTGGGCCCATGAGCCATGGCTGCTGAGCCCTCACGTCTGGAGCCTGTGCTCTGCAATGGGAGAGGCCACAATAGTGAAAGGTCCGTGCACCACAAAACAAAAACAACAACAACAAAAGAGTCATGTACCACAATGTTCACTGCAGCACTATTTAGAAAAGCTAGGACATGGAAGCAACCTAATTGTCCATCAACAGATAAATGGGTAAAGAAGATGTGACACATATGTACAATGGAATATTTCTCAGCCATATAAAGGAACGAAAGTGAGTTATGTGTAGTGAGGTGGATGGACCTAGAGTCTGTCATACAGAGTGAAGTAAGCCAGAAAGAGAAAAACAAATACCATATGCTAGCACTTATTTATGGCATCTAAGAAAAAAGAAGGTTCTGATGAACGTAGGGACAGGACAGGAATAAAGACGCAGACGTACAGAATGGACTTGAGGACATGGAGAGGGGGAAGGGTAAGCTGGGACGATGTGAGAGACTGGCATTGACATATATACTCTACCAAATATAAAATAGACAGCTAATGGGAAGCAGCCACGTAGCACAGGGAGATCAGCTTGGTGCTTTGTGACCACCTAGAGGGTTGGGATAGGGAAGGTGGGAGGGAGATGCAAGAGGGAGGGGATATGGTGATATATATATACATATAGCTGGTTCACTTTGTTATAGAGCAGAAACTAACACCTCCAGGAAAGATGTTAAAAAAATAGCTATCTTTGGAAGCAACACATAAACTCTTCTCTTGCCTCCTTGACAATGCCTATGAAAGGGACATTCCTCTTAAGCGTGCATCATACATGTCTTCCTACATCTTGGCAAGTCTAATGTCCTCAAGAAGAGACTGGAGTTATTCATTCAATATTAGTAAGAACATTCTGTAAATATCAGCATAAGTAGAAAAAAACAAATGTCACTAAACACAACACACAGAGAAAATTAAAGGTCCCCCAAATTGTTACGAGAAAAGGCAAAATAAATGTTTGGGAATATCTGGGAAAAAATAAGCAAAACTGGAAGAATCTAAGAGACATTGGTCTTAGGATGAGAAGAGAGACAAGGAATGGATCTTGTGTCCAACATTTATAATGGGTAAACAAAAACGTTGCACACATGGCCCATGGTTACCAAATTGATTAAGCTTTTATGTTATTTCAATTTTCTCCATTTTAGAGTTTTATAAATGATTTAATTATTCTTCAGTGATCTACTATAATTATAATGGGCCTCCTTTATTTATTAATATATAACTTAAGTTAGTGCTTTTATTACTTACAGGAAAATATATGTGTCATAGAATACTCTAATTTGATTTAACCCTACTTGATTTATGTGTTATTCTTGAGTGTTTTCATTTTGTATATCACTTAAACCTCACAAGATATTATTATCATTAGTTCTTATAGTCAATATTCTTCTACTGATCCTCATTGCCATGCTTTTTTTTCTTCTTTTTTTTCCAAGATTCCATTTGGGATTATTATTACTTTGACTGCAGAACACCTTGTATTGTTTTCCCTGGTGCAGGTCTGCTGGTAATGAATTCTCAGTTCTAATATATGTATAATGTCTTTAAATTCCCTTCATTTATTTGAGTATATATTTCTGGATATATAAGTCTAGGCTAGCAGTTCTTTTATTTCAGTACTTTGAAGGTTTTCATTGTTTTCTAGGTTCCTTGTTTCTGCTGTTAGCCAGTAGACATTCTTATTTGGGCTTATTTGAAAGTATTACACCTTTTTCTCTGCCTGCTTTCTGTTTCATTTTTAGCAGTTTACTATAATGTACTTTTATGCTGTTTGTTGTATTTATCCTGTTTGGGGTTCATAAAGCTTCTTGAATCCATGGCTTGATTATTTCATCAATTCTCTGTCATTATCTGTTTAAATATTTATCCCGTTCATTTGCTGTCCTTCTGGAATCGATTACATTTGTGTTAGATTTTTCACTGTGTTAGGTGTATTTCTTGCTCTTTTCCATATTTCCATTTTTTTGGTCTGTGTGTTTCAGTATGGATAATTTCTCTCACCCATCTTGTAGTAAATTCTCAATTCTCCTATGTCTAATCTGCAGTTATCCTCACCTACTAAGTTCTTACATTTAGATATCTACTTTAGAATTTCAATTTTTATAGTTTTCTATTCTCTTTACAAAACTCATTTTAAAAATATTAATCATACCTAGTTTTAAATCTATTCCAGATAACTCCACTATTTAGATACTTTATCAGTTTCCATTATTTGTTGTGCTTTGCTCAAGTCTTATCTTCTTACATGCTTAAATATTTTTGAGTTTTAGTTCTTGTGTATAAAATATTGTAGAGAAAATGTAATGCTCTGCATGATCTTATCTTTTCAAATATATTTTTGATTTTTGTCAGACCTTTGGTCTTAAGGGCATATCTCCCTAGCCCAATTAGGAATTGAGATGATTTGAAGTTATTTTTTGTCTTTCTTTGGGCAAGTCTATTTACCATTTATCCTCACTCTTAAAGTATAACCCTTTTGGAGTATATCCACCAAATGTGGATAGTTCTCATGACCTCCTTTTTGCCAGACCCTACACTCTAATTTTTGTTGATTGTAGTGTTGTTCAGATGGCTGAACATTTGCTCAGCTTCTCAACCCTTTTACCACAACTTTCACTTTTGCTTTGAGGGGTGAAAATCATGATAAATATTGTTTATCTCTTTTGACTCTTCTTTTTTCCCAAATCTTGCTTCCTCAAATTCTTAATTCACAGACACATTGTTTAATTTTTCAGATTTGACAGATGTTTAGCTAAATGGTTAGTTCAAAATCACTTAGTCTTCCACTTTCAGAAATGAATCTCCTTGTTCATGTGTTCTGGAAACTCCTGGCAATGGACTATTAAAGACCTAAACTCATGGTGTTGAGAATCTCCATTTCATTTCCACTAAGAGTCATAATGTCATTGTGGAAAGAGCAGTGAAACTCTTCTTTGGAAACACCATGATCAATGACAGGCTGTGGATTACAGAATATAGATACAGCTACTATTATGTATAATAAATAAAAAGATAAAAATTCATAAATATATTTAATGCTCAGATAAGCTTGTAGATATAATCCTTAAACTTACTTACATTTGATGGCAGTGTCCTCACAGGACAGTGAAAGTTACAAATATAACATCCCTTCTAACTATATACTTCAACTGATATCAAAATAGAAGCAACAAAGCTTTTGCAAAAGAAACATTGGGTCATTTTATTTTCTAAATTATTCGCTGAAAACTAGTCAAATTACTGAGTCATACAACTAGAATACATTGGTATTCACAAAGACATACACACACTTAAAACTGTTTTTAGGGGAAAAATGTCAAAAGAACATGCCCTGTGCTCTTGACTTGAGACCTCTGACATTTTAGTGAATTTTCCCTTTATTTCCTAAACTTACCAGCTCTTTATTTTCTTTACTATTTTCTTCTACTGTTCTTAATTTTATTCCTATTATAGTATTTCTCACTTTGTTTATAATATTTCTGTCAGGACACATGCTCATCCTGTAGACAGTAAACTCCTGAACCAAAGGAACTAAACATTGTTAAAACTTTATGATACTGTAAAGCCATGAAAATGTCCTTTATGAAGAAGGTTAATAATACATATTTGTTGAATAACAATGGATAAATGTGTGGATGAATAAATAATGAATGGAGGATTGAAAAATGTGTGTAAATGAATGTAATATATCCTCAATGTTTATGTTCTTCTGGTTTAGATTACATGCACATTTCTGAAAATATTTATGCTAACATTTAGCAAAACATTTAATTCACAAGGTTTTCTGATGATAATGGGTAAAAATGCAAAACATTTTTTTGTGTGTGTAATAGGATCTTTGATCCAGTAAGAGATTTCTCCTATTTGATATCAGTTGGAAAGTATGGCTGGAGAATGCACTTTTCTCATATGAATGACATGAAAAAAGGTCTTTCAGTTATACACCATTGAAATTCTAATCATAGTTGAATATTACCCACCAAGCACCCATCACTGTTGATGAGAATAACTGAAGGAATATTTAGGAGTTTGACTTTCTCTTTTAAATTTGCCTCAGACTCATTTTTTTTCCTCTGAATTTTAGCTATTTGCCACATCTTGGCCATAGGAGTAAAGATATCAAGGCAGTGAATTTAGATTGTCCTGTCTCTATAGAAAGTAAATGTTCAGGCTGTACCCATAATCACTTGTTTCACTCATAGTTGATTTTTCTCTTCATTGAAATGTCTGATTGGTCTAGTGTGGAGGAATTCTTTCTCCCCCCTTCAGTGAAAGTATTGATTAATAATTTCATAAGAGTTTAGTGTTCTTAAAAGAATTTCCTGGTCCTAATATCTCTAATTCTATTTCTGTCCAAAGAAATCCTCCACTCCTCACATCTTCTTTTTCTCCTACTACACTGTGTATCTTTGAAGGAATATTCTAATTTTAATTTGCAATGATTTTTGCAAATATTGATAAATACCCCTCATTTGAAACAGCTCCATATTCTTGTAATATGCTTTTTAAATAGGATATCTGTTTGATTTATTTTAAGGACATTTACATTGTATCATGATATGAAAAGAAGTACAATAAATTAGTTACATTTTACATTAATGAGATAAAATGAATTTGATAATAAAATTTGCTCTTGATCTGATATTTGATGAGATATTTAACATCTTGTTATGTCAGTTACTCTAAATCAATTAGAGAAAAGAATATTAAAAATTTATCAGAGGTATAAGAGATGCATGATTGATGATCATAAGGTCTTTTTGAAATATGTAGTACAAATTTATAAACAAAAGGTTACTAAAAGTTTACTTGTTTCTTTTTTTTTTTTTTTGCGGTATGCGGGCCTCTCACTGTTGTGGCCTATCCCATTGCAGAGCACAGGCTCCGGACACGCAGGCTCAGCGGCCATGGCTCACGGGCCCAGCTGGTCCACGGCATGTGGGATCTTTCCGGACCGGGGCACGAACCCGTGTCCCCTGCATGGGCAGGCAGACTGTCAACCACTGTGCCACCAGGGAAGCCCACTTGTTTCCTTTTTATGTAACATATGAGTAATACATTTCCAATCCAATAAGGATATCTATGGGAAGATTCATATTAAAATTTTCCCAGTTTTTGTTTCCAAATAAAAGTATCAAGCTTATAATACATCAAATATTCAGAAACTACTACTCTGAATTTTTACTTTTTTTACTTAATCATCTGTCTATACAGCATGCATGTCAGAGTTATAAAGAATTTTAGTAGTGCTATAGTTGTTTGTGAATGTTTTGTGCTGTCAGAATTGGCCCCGTAGAGAGAAAGAACCATACTATGTTATGCTAAGCAATTCAAGAGGTACCAACAGGCTCCACTTGAGTTAAATTGACATCCAATCATGGCATTTCACCTTCTATTTTGAAATTACCACGGTGAAATTCATCATGAATGAATTGGGCACTTTCTCCAGAAAATACCTAGCAAAAAAGAGATGCTTCTAGGGAATGGTCCTCTGGTTGTTTCTGACTGGCTTTTCAGCCTGAGCACCAATTAGCAAAGCATCATCTCAGGCCAGCCTTTTTAAATGGAAAGACTTAGAGCCTCACAGTAACCCGTCCTTCAAGGTTTTTTAGGAGCACACATAGTACTTTAAATCACACAACTATCCAACGACTTTACAACAATTTTTTTCCTTTCCTTCCCCTCATGCACCCCAGATGCTCTCTTGATTCCAGTCCTTTGGATGTTGCATTTGCTGTAAGTCATTTCCCCCAAGTGTCCCTGATTAATTTCTACTCTTCTTCTAAGTCTAAAATAAAAATTTTGAGAAGTTCACAATTTGTGGTACAAGCTCTTGCTTCCCCAACAAATGACTGAACATGTGATGTGCTAATGACCCAGGCAGTTGGCAAAGTAGCTATGACTGTTAGTAAGAACGTGACTTTATATCATCTTCATGCAGAACCTTTTGGCAATGTCAGTCAAAATTTCCAAATATATGCCCATAGGTTTATGTGTAAGAATGTTTACTATAAAACTATAGCAAAAATGAAAGCCAGTGGAATGTTCCTTAACACAGTATAGTTGAATAAATTTTGGTATATCAGTGCTTTGGAACATTACGCAGTCTTCATTGTGCTGACATGGAAAGATCTGCAAAATGTAATGTTAATTAAAAAAACCAGAAGCAGAAAAGTATCTGTACTGATTTATATGTATAAACTATATACTATATACACCCAAGAAGATATACTGTACATGGATATATACTGTCAAATGTCTAGATAAGTTATTCTAACAATGTTGACTGTGGCTAGTTCTAGGGAGAGTAGTAGGGTAGGGGTGTTTGAATATGGATGCCTTTACTTTTACTCTATATATATCTGCATTGTTTGGATTTTTCCAATGACTGTATATATATAATAATATAATATATATATAAATATATATAATAATATATATATTAATAATATATAATATATATTATTTTCATAATAAAATAAAAATTGAACTTGTTTAGAAATTAAGCTCAGCTTAAGTGCTACAAATGTAACACAAAGAACACTTTTTGATAGTGATGTTGAATTTGAAGAAGGCAGAGGAGTTCCTGAATGTCTTCAACTAGTCAAATCAGTGTTTCTCAAATTTCAGAAAAAAAGCTTTATAATTTGAGCAAAGAAAATTGATACAGTTTTCCAGACAATTCCAGCAAAGGGGAAGGTTACTCTGAATTATCTAAGCGATAAACCTATATTTCCACTTCCTCAGGCAGTGGGCAGTAGGATATGTTGAAATTTAAACGTTTTTAATATAGTCATAAAGGTTCTGCATCTTATATTCCATCCTTAGTAGCAACTCTTTCTGTCTATGTAATGAGTTATCTCCAGGGGATATAATCATGTGTCCTTCGGAGTACCATTTCTGGTGTTATCACATCTCTTGAGAAGCTTTCATTCTATAAAGTCAAAATAGACAAAATGCAATCAATCTATTAATTAGTTAGTGCTACCAAATGGAAACTATAATATAGGAACCAAATAAGAGTCAAAATTCCAGGAATCTTTTTGAAAAAGCAGATAGCTTCCTTCATTATGAAAGAAGGCAGGTAACAGTTAATTTTGTTTCTTTAATGGAAGTTGGGTATTATCTACCTGGCAAGTCTGTTTTCTTTAACTTTAAACAGTTAACAAAAATGTAACAACATATTAAAACATTTTCTTAATGATTGCATTTTGAGTTTCAGTTATTTGAAGTAATCAATTGTAAAGTTAAAAATTCAGCTTTATAGCTGTATTTTAAGTATAGGGACAAGTTCTTTTATGGTAAATATATAGTCACCTTTTTAATATTTTTCTCATCACCAAACATACTTGTCAAAACAATTTATATAGTCACAAATTAAATGAAAGTTTATCAAGTGAAATTTAATGGATAATCTGCTATATGATAAAAGGGATACCAAGGGACAACCAGAAAAACATACATCTGCAAGTGATGTGGAAAATACCCTGAAGATTCAGACATTGTTATCATGGAGCTTCCCATGCCCCTAGCCCAATTCTATCTGTTATAACCTTCTAGTTATTTTTACATTTTGATGAACTTGTAACAATTGGTAAAAAGAAGGCTGGATAAGCATGTATGTCCCTAGAGCCTCTACTACTAGGAGCAGACCGAGAGGAAAGTGTGTGAATGTATTAATAAGATAACCAGGAGAATAAGGGGAAAAGAGTATGCCTTATCCTCCATGTCAAATTTTAATAATGTCTGATCATTAAGGCACCCTTATTACATTCCAGAAACTTAAGTATCTCATTTCATGTTTCTTGTAGAAAATCATTCTTACTAATTTTTTTAACATCTTTATTGGAGTATAATTGCTTTACAATGGTGTGTTTCTGCTTTAAAACAATGTGAATCAGCTATACATACACATATATCCCCATATCTCCTCCCTCTTGTATCTCCCTCCCACACTCCCTATTCCACCCCTCTAGGTAGTCACAAAGCACAGAGCTGATCTCCCTGTGCTATGCGGCTGCTTCCCACTAGTTATTTATTTTACATTTAGTAGTGTATATACGTCAATGCCACTCTCTCACTTTGCCCCAGCTTACCCTTCGCCCTCCCCATGTCCTCAAGTCCATTCTCTATGTCTGCATCTTTATTCCTGTCCTGCCCCTAGGTTCTTCAGAACCATTTATTTGTTTTAGATTGCATATATATGTGTTAGCATATGGTATTTGTTTTTCTCTTTCTGACTTACTTCATTCTGTATGACACACTCTAGGTCCATCCACCTCACTACAAAAAACTCAATTTCATTTCTTTTTATGGCTGAGTAATATTCCATTGTATATATATG
Organism: Aethalodelphis obliquidens; assembly: GCF_003676395.1. Taxonomy (NCBI): domain Eukaryota; kingdom Metazoa; phylum Chordata; class Mammalia; order Artiodactyla; family Delphinidae; genus Aethalodelphis; species Aethalodelphis obliquidens. The sequence continues at coordinate 2,012,296 of NW_020837977.1, read as the reverse complement.
CCACATCTTCTTTATCCATTCATCTGTTGATGGACACTTAGGTTGCTTCCATGTCCTGGCTATTGTAATTAGAGCTGCAATGAACATTGTGGTACATGACTCTTTCTGAATTATGGTTTTCTCAGGGTATGTGCCCAGAAGTGGGATTGCTGAGTCATATGGTCATTCTATTTTTAGTTTTTCTAAGGAACCTCCATACTATTCTCCATAGTGACTGTATCAATTTACATTCCCACCAACAGTGCAAGAGGGTTCCCTTGTCTCCACACCCTCACCAGCATTTATTGTTTGTAGAGTTTTGATGATGGCCATTCTGACTGGTGTGAGGTGATACCTCATTCTAGTTTTGATTTGCACTTCTCTAATGTTTAGTGATGTTGAGCATCCTCTCAAGTGTTTGTTTTCAATCTATATATCTTCTTTAGAGAAATGTCTATTTAGGTCTTCTGTCCATTTTTGGATTGGGTTGCTTGTTTTGTTGATATTGAGCTGCATGAGCTGCTTGTAAATTTTGGAGATTAATCCTTTGTCAGTTGCTTCATTTGCAAATATTTTCTCCAATTCTGAGTGTTGTCTTTTCATATTGTTTATGGTTTCCTTTGCTGTGCAAAAGCTTTTAAGTTTCATTAGGTCCCATTTGTTTATTTTTTGTTTTTATTTTGATTTCTCAAGGAGGTGGGTCAAAAAGGATCTTGTTGTGATTTATGTCTTAGAGTGTTCTGCCTATATTTTCCTCTAAGAGTTTAATAGTGTCTGGCCTTACATTTAGAACTTTAGTCCATTTTGAGTTTATTTTTATGTGTGGTGTTAGGGAGTGTCCTAATTTCATTCTTTTATATGTAGCTGTCCAGTTTTCCCAGCACCACTGATTGAAGAGGCTGTCTTTTCTCCATTGTATATTCTTGCCTCCTTTATCAAAAATAAGGTGACCATATGTGCATGGGTTTATCTCTGGGCTTTCTCTCCTGTTCCATTGATCTATATTTCTCTTTTTGTGCCAGTACCATACTGTCTTGAATACTGTAGCTTTGTAGTATAGCCTGAAGTCAGGGAGCCTGATTCCTCCAGCTCCGTTTTTCTTTCTCGAGATTGCTTTGGCTATTCGGGGTTTTATGTGTTTCCATACAAATTGTGAAATTTTTTGTTCTAGTTCTGTGAAAAATGCCATTGGTAATTTGATAGGTATTGCATTGAATCTGTAGATTGCTTTGGGTAGTATAGTCATTTTCACAATGTTGATTCTTCCAATCCAAGAATATGGTATGTTTCTCCATCTCTTTGTATCATCTTTAATTTCTTTCATCAGTGTCTTATAGCTCTCTGCATACAGGTCTTATGTCTCCTTAGGTAGGTTTATTCCTAGGTATTTTATTCTTTTTGTTGCAATGGTAAATGGAAGTGTTTCCTTAATTTCTCTTTCAGATTTTTCATCATTAGTGTATAGGAATGCAAGATATTTCTATACATTAATTTTGTATCCTGTTACTTTACCAGATTCATTGATTAGCTCTAGTAGTTTTCTGGTAGCATCCTTAGGATTCTCTATGTATACTATTATGTCATCTGCAAACAGTGACGGCAATACTTCTTCTTTTCCGATTTGGATTCTTTTATTTCTTTTTCTTCTGTGATTACTGTTTCACTAATGTTTTAACTTGGCTCATCTATGTGAAAATGGCTTGGAGGGGATCACTATAAAACCCAGGGTTATACAGCTTTAAATCAATTCAGAATATCTCCATTCAGGAGCAAGGCAAATCCAGGCAGAACATTGAGATCTTCTCCTAAAATCATGGCATTTACTTCTTAGGATAGTAGACCCACAAATCTGAGCTGCTTGACTCTGTGCCCCTTCCAAAATATATCAATACTATGGAAAGGCCTGCCACTTCTTTCATCTCAGCCTCTATCATTTACCACCAGGTCTCCATTTGTCAATATTAATTTGACTTCCCTTCTCATTTAGGATTTTAAAAATCAGACTGAAAATATTTATAAAATTTGTTGGGGCTTCCCTGGTGGCACAGTGGTTGAGAGTCCACCTGCTAATGCAGGGGACAAGGGTTCATGCCCCGGTCTGGGAGGATCCCACATGCCACGGAGAGGCTGGGGCTGTGAGCCATGGCCACTGAGCCTGCACATCTGGAGCCTGTGCTCTGCAACGAGAGAGGCCACAACAGTGAGAGGCCCATGTACCACAAAAAAAATAAAAATAAAAAAAACAAAAAATTTGTTATATTTAATTCCATATGTTATATTGTTACATTGTATTCAGTATGAGCCCTCTATACTATAATCTACCAAGTATTAGTGTAATTTATGTACACACAGCATTCTTAAAATACATTAGTGAGCAGGACCACCCTAGCCCTGCATGATGCTGGCAAAAATAAAATAAGTCGATGCAGCCCATTCTTCTATATGTCAATTATATATCTACTGTATGTTTTAGGAATTACTGTATGTCTTGAGGTATTGCTCTGAAACTATTCAAGGATTATGGCACTTTTGTCAAACTTCAGTCTTTTCTAAATATATGATATTATATTAGAATTAGAATCATATAATATATATATAATATAATATTATGTTATGTTAGAATCATGGTGGCAGTTCATGTTCACAACTTAGGACTTCGGTATATAAATTCAGTAAATATTGCTTAAGGATACACTGTCCAATGAGCATTATGATTAGTTGGAGAGGTCTAGGGCATTAGCTATTGGACTTGTATTGAAGATGAGAAATTTATACTTTCTAAGTTATGGCATAAAGGCACATCAAACCAAAATAAGCACATTAGAGTATTCAAGACCAATATTCAAATGGTATTCTTTTCAGATCTCTTTAAATAAAAATTTCATGACAGTAAAAAGAGCTGGGGTGAATCCAAAGATGAAGACCATTATTTGCCCTCCTCTTACAGTGTCTCACCAAGGTATTTAGAAAGCCTGGTGAGTGTGTTATCCAAACACTTTGTAGTCCCAGCTCAGTGGGCATCCCCCCCACCCTCTGTGCCAGGTTGCCCTGCCTCTCTTGTGGTTACACTGTTTTTCGACTGTCATTTTTATTGAAAAATAAAAGCTAAACTGGAGTTTCAGAATACCTTCCATTTAACTCCTTTAATGTAATGGAAAGGATAAAAGCAACCTAGTCACAAGAGAAGTGTTTTTGAAAGCTATTCCTTGGATATCAGCGATGCAGAAATAAAAGGCTGCTTCAAAAATAGAGCCCACTGGCTTAACTTTGGCCCTCTGCAGCTCTTCTCCTGTACTAGACCTGCTTTTAGCTTTAATTTTTTATTCAAAAGTTAAACGGGAGACATGAAATAGTTTGGATCAAATATCACAACAAATGAAAAATGGGCATCAGATGATTCTTTTAAATGCATTATTCTTATGTACTGGGCCAGACGACTTTGTCAGATGATTTTGTTTACATCTGTTGGAAAAAATATTACTTATATTTCTTTAGGTAGAGAACTCTTCTTTCCACTAATCCCATGGAAAGATTAGCATTTCCAAAAGTGTGACCCACTTATATGCTCATCAACAGAATAAAAATTCTGAGACACACTACAATAAAACAAACAGAAATGTATTTAATTATGGGTTTTTGTTTTGTTTTGTTTTGTTTTGCGGTACGCGGGCCTCTCACTGTTGTGGCCTCTCCCGTTGCGGAGCACAGGCTCCGGACGCACAGGCTCAGCGACCATGGCTCACAGGCCCAGCTGCTCCGCGGCATGTGGGATCTTCCCGGACTGGGGCACGAACCCGTGTCCCCTGCATTGGCAGGGGGACTCTCAACCACTGCGCCACCAGGGAAGCCCTAATTATGTGTTTGTTTAACTTATTTGTCCATGGAATCCTTTAAAGCTTTACATTTATTAATATCCCATGGTGACAGTTTGGAGCCCACACGCCTAGAGCCCGTGCTCTGCAGCAAGAGAAGCCACTGCAATGAGAAGCCCGCGCACCGCAAAGAAGAGTAGCCCCCGCTCGCCGCAACTAGAGAAAGCCCGGGTGCAGCAATGAAGACCCAATACAGCCAAAAATAAATAAAATTGAATCTTTTAAAAAATATCCCAAGGTGCTAGTTTGGAGATATTGTCGTTCTGGTCCTCAGTCATACCACTACAATAGTTTTATAATCTTTTCAAGAGAAATCACCCACTTAGCTATGTAATTATAGCTCTACTTAGAAAATTTATGTTGATCATTGAATTAATACCTAACCCTAGATCAATAACTCTTTGGCTAATAGTAGTATCTAAATGCAAATTGAGTGAGAGATATTAGTATTCAAGACAACATAATTCAAGGATGTCTAAATTTGGTGTTAAATATATTGTTACACTGACAAATATAGCTCAAGAGAACACAGAAGAGGATGTAGTAGAGTTTGGCAAAGGAAAGGGATTGATACAGTTCTTTAATTTTGAACAAAAATTTGTTTATACTATCAAGTAGATAATCTAGATCTAAGATGTTTAATAACCTCAGTTCTCTGCTCTATTGGTCCTGTAATATTCAGCTAATAACTTAGTGATGGTGATTCAAAAATACCCCTAGTTGAATATTACAATTTGTGATTGTAATATTCTCTCTGGCTCTTCTGCATCTTTAAATATATATATATATAT